>NW_013952542.1:834218-846456 GCF_001266775.1 Austrofundulus limnaeus
ACACACACACACACACACACACACACACACACACACACACACACACACACACACACACACACACACATAGACAAAAACTTTAAAGAAGAAAAGCTGAACTTCTGTCGACAAACATTTTAGCTTGCGTCTGATGCTTGTTAGGCTTGAGCCATGATGAAATAAAGTCTATAAAATGAAGATTTAACAATACCTCCTRGGGAACATTTGTGATGTGGACAACCGAAAAATCTGCATGAATATTTTATGAGTGCAACAATGTTTTTCTGACATTCAACCCGAAAAAATAATTCAAAAACAGGCGAACAAGTTCCCCCACTTTTCCCCAGCTTTCTTCCTGTTTTCAGGCTCTTTTTGCTACACAGGTGGTATGGACATGGTAAACTGTATAGCAGCTGTGTTAATGATGTGACGGGTTTAGTTGGTTATCTGAGCCATGAAATCCTGCACAGAGCAAGTCTGCCATCTACTGAAGAAAGGTGGACTTCTTTAACACCTCAGCCTCACATACATGACAGTGACGTGTTACAACTAACATGTCAGACTTATAAATGTTACACTAAGTATTTTAATGTCACTATCAGCACATCTTCTGCAGTTTGTCAACTTCAAATGTTTTGCTCAGATGCATCTGTTTTACTACTAAGATTCTTTTAATTTATTAAGAGAACATAAAGGCTGAATTTAATGTTTGCCTTCCAGCAACATACTTGAAATAAATTAAAGTATTTTTCTTCTTTGTTAATACTACAAAAAGTTTTTAGGATGGTTTCTAATCACTTGAGGTGGATTTAGGTCTTTCAAACAACAAAATAAATAAATAAAGTTACCAGTGTTTGAGAGCATGAATGCCGATGTCTGCCAGTACCGGAGTCAGTGAGTACTGGAGTCAGTAGATACTGGAATCAGAAAGTACAAGTCTCAGTGAGTACTGAAGATAGTGAGTACCAGAGTCAGTAAGTACCCGAGTCTCAGTGAASACTGGAGTCTGTAAGCTCCAGAGTCAGTGAGTACTGAAGTCAGTAAGTACTGGAGTCAGTGAATACTAGAGTCTGTTGTGAAATAAACGGGTGTAAAAACCTGTTTATCTGTTTATCAGAACATCTGTTCTAATAAATATTGAGTAGAATTYGTCTCGACACGGTCACAGTTAAAATTTTGTTATAACAAAAGTACTAAGGGAATTAGTGTTCCAAATGTTCCTTAGTTGTTTAATGTATTCTCATTTCCCATTGGCATCAGGATTTTTTCAGTTACTCACTTTTCTTTCATTTCTGCATTTGTCTAAAAAAATGTTTTTCACATGTTGGAAAAAAAACAATAGAACTTCTGTAGTTGAATCCTGAAAAAAAAAACAAATTTCAAAAACACTGAAGCTGTTTTGATCAAATTTTTGTTTTGCACAACCTCATGCAAGATATACTGTAAGTGAGACCTGAGACACCAGTACTTACAAACACTCATTATATGCGTTTTAGATGACTCTCAACTACCACATCAAACTTTAGCACAATACCTATAAACATGTGAAAATRAGCAACACCATTACCGCAAAAGATCATCTTCTTTCAGTTGCTATGTTGTAAAAGCTTTTTTTTTCTTTTCAAGAGCAGAAACCCCATCCCTGTTTACCTGCAGGACATCACATATTATTTTGAAACGACATGCCTGATCGTCTCAAGGAAACTTAAGATGAACCTGTTCATTATGAATATGACTACTGTAGGTATCTTTAACATTCACACAGCAGGTCTTAATGCTCAATATTGAAATTTTGCTCAGATCCGATATCTTTYGTATGGAGCCCGTCTGGTGACATGGAATAAAAAAATGTTTTCACATGGTCACATGATAATTAACACATGCGTAGCCATGTACATTATAACTTTTTGACTCTCATTAGTGTGGCCAGTTTGTGGTACTTTTTTTATTTTTATTTTTTGTCACTTCAGTAGAAAACGAAACCAAATATTATTAGTTTATTTAGTTTATTTATTTCTTCATCATCAGTGACTTTTTTCTTTTTTTAAGTGAAGAGAAAATAGAGAGAAAAACAGAAAGAAGTAATTAGAAARATTGAAATAGCAATTAGAAATATATTAAATATAAACCAAGAAAACACAGGACCACACACCCAACATCTGTCCGCTCACCTGAAAAATAAATGGATAAATACATGGAGGGCATATATAAATATATACACATACCCATACAAATATAGAGATATACATACATACATGTCTACATTCATAAATACTGTCTGTATATAAACACAGACATATAYACACACTCAGTGACCTGTCAGAACCCCCGGATCAGAGCACCTGTTTGTGAGCAGTTGTGAACATGCGTGTATATACAAGATTTCTCCAATGGAATATTTAATAGTGACTGTGGAGGACCGAGACCCAACCCCCAAGACACGAGGCAGACATGGGGAAGACCAGAGCCCAAGGGCCCGAGAGGGATCCTGAGCGCAGAGCCCCAAGGGGCATCCGCACGGGAAGATCCACCCACCCACCCCCAGATCAGACCATAGGGGAGAACTGGGAGAGTCCCCCCAGTGACCACATGCACAGCCCCCGGGGCCAGCAGCGACAAACTCATGGGTCCCACCAGCACCCGCCTCACCAGAGCAGATCCAGGAAAGGGCACAGAGGTCCGGGCCCCCAGGGTGCACCCGCTCCAGGCCAAAGCCCGACAGGGCCAGAGGCCCCGAGCCCCAGCAGGTAGTCACCAGGCCAGGCCGGCACACACCCCAGCACCCAGCCCCAGACCCCGGGAACCCCCAGCACCCAGCCCCAGACCCCAGGAACCCCCAGCACCCAGCCCCAGACCCCAGGAACCCCCAGCACCCAGCCCCAGACCCCAGGAACCCCCAGCACCCAGCCCCAGACCCCAGGAACCCCCAGCACCCAGCCCCAGACCCCAGGAACCCCCAGCACCCAGCCCCAGACCCCAGGAACCCCCAGCACGCCGGCGGCCAGCCGCACACCCCACCAGGGGGCCGAGTAGCAGCGGGCCCCCAGATAAACCAGCAGGAGGGGCAGCCCAGACCGCAGCCTGACAAATACCCTAACATACACAATCGCACCATCCCACCCTCATCCTCACCCTCACTCAAAGACATACAAGGACGCCACATTCCACTCATACCCCCGATACACACTCTATACCCTCTATACTCTATACCAGTTCGTGGTACTGAATCGACCTGCATGAGCAGAAGAAGACATGAGGTCTCACAGCATGCTGAGTTTACAGAAGTAAATATGGATGTCACACACTAGCATGTTAGCAAAAACATCTAGAGTCARTTTGATAGATACTGAGCTAAACTTTGTTGTGGTAGTAGCTGAAGGTCAATCACAACATATACTCTTAGCACTCATCTTTGCCGAATACTTTAACATGAACCACTGATAAATTTTAATGACACTTTCAGGAAATAATGATTGGATATACATCTACAACAGCTAATRTGCATTAGCCACCACAAAAATGGCTTTAACTTACCGTCTTTAACAGATAATGAGCTACACTTTAAGTGGTAGTAGCTAAGAATCATTCTCCACACATACATTTACCGTGACTTTAACTGTCGCCATATAAAATCAGGCAGGACCTCGTTTTTTAGGCCGGGCCAAAATGGCTCAACACCATCATGTCTTCACATTTTCCATATAAATGGTTACATTAAAACACAAAAAAAAATCCCACCACATTCACAGGAAATAATTTCACAATGATCTCATTCTGGAAGAGTTCATTTAAAAGTGYTGCTGCGTCTATGTCCCATATTTTCCTCCTACTCTACGTGTCTGTTCTTCTTTATCCTCTCAGGAGCTTTACGGGTTGGGGACGCGTCGTGTGGATATTTATGGCCCCTGAACAGCTCTACAGTGTGGTAATTGGCCCCACAATGACGCTAATGCTCAGATAGAGGAGCTGCGTACGGGAGCAGAAAGTGATGCAACAGCATAAGATGGCAGATCCTTTCCTAATGAGTGTTGGTAGAAAAAAATGTAATAAACAGACAGGGAGAGAGCTTAAAACACTGTGGCCTATGTAAAATGTAAGAGTGAGGCTTTTACCCAACCTGCCATCCCCCCGTCTCTTCCTCCTCGGTCTAAATCAGCCTCTCTCCTTTCTTTATTCCAGCCATAACTCAGCTTTCTCTCCTCTCGTTTGGATCCCATTCCATCGTAGTGTAATGGGTTTATTAGTGTGGTTAATGCACTGTGACCTACAGGGGCTTGCCGTCTACCTTTTTCATCTCAAAAAAAGAAAAATGTTTTTAAAAAGGGGAGCAGAACTGGAGTGGGAGTTAGAAGAACCACAAGAAGAGAAAAGCAAAATTATAACCCCTTTTTTTTCAAGTAAATTTAGACAAAAAAGCGAGATGATTCAGTGCACCGTGGGAAATTTGAAAACACTTGCAGTATAAACAGGGCTTAGTTGAAAGCTACCAGAATAAAACAAGAGTAAGTTGGTTTTAGATGCAGGTTTTAGAAGCAGGTGTTCGGTGCAACCGTACGTTTATTTTTTCTTTTTTTGCTTTTCTTTTTTTTTTTAAACTGTGCCAGTGAGCCCTGCAGCCAGTTAGGCTGTAATGAAGAGGCCACAGTGTTTCTGTGTCTGCAAGAACCGAGCCAAAAAAAGAGATTTAGAGAGTCGCGACCTTACCTGGGAGGGAGTTTGTGCTTGAAGAATGCCAACCGTTGTTATCGATTTAACTTAAGAGGTTTCACCGAAGCTCCATGTTCAAGTCTTCTTTTTACCTTTTTTTTTTTTAGTTCCTACATAWAAGTGGTGTACGAAGTCTGTCCTGTGACACTGGATGTAGTGAGATAATTAATTTACATGCAGAGATTTTTGATTGGACAAGTTTGCATTAATTTAGTTTTAATTAAATATAGGAATAATGACATATTCAGTCACTTGCAGTTAGGGATGAAGTAATTCTTAGAATTATATGTTGCAGCTAGAAATTGCAGCTGACAACCGGAGTTGTCTTTGTCCAAAATTAATATATTAATATTATAAATAAACAAAATTAGCTTAGAGGCAATACATGAAGAACTAAAGGACTCRATATATGATCTCATTTATGATGATTTTTAAAAAGATTAATATTTAAAAAATGTTTATGCATTTTTATGTGATTTTGCTTGAATCTCATTGAATGCAGATGGATTGTTGATTATTGTAACAATTATTATTATTTTTCTCTGTATGTTTTAGATCAAAAAAATTCTCTATCTGGACAAAAGCATAACAACACAACTGCTTTAAACTTTCAAAAGTTAAACCGCCAGATTTTTATTTAAAACTCCTGTCTTGCTTCATCTGTGATTTTAACCCAAAAAAATCTTCCGGTCGGCCCACAATGCATCTTGGGACAGGGTGGGCTCTGAAGATTCAACTAAAAGTTATCTACTGATCTAAAGCAGTGGTTCCCAAACTTGGGGTCGGGACCCACAGTGGGGTCCTGAAACATCATGGTGGGGTCCTGAAAATATTTTCTGAATTAATTACACTAAAAGATGACAAATAACAAATTTTTTTACCTTTTTTTGTTACAAAAGAATAACATTAGTGTACTTAAAATGGACAAAAATAGTGTAATAAATAATGTTACTATGCTCTTGTTTGTTTTATGTGAAAACAATGTACATCAACCAACAACAGCTGGGGGCTCAGGTCTCAGATGCTGGTRTTTATGGGTCAAAAGCTTAAAAGTTTGGGATCCACTGATCGAAAGAAGTCCACCATCAGGACACACAGATCTGTGTTCCACCTCACAGAGTGGGTTTTRATGGAAGAAGAAGCTCTGCTTGATTTTACCTTCAATTTCCAGCGAAGATGCTTTCTGATTGAAACCGCCTCTAAAAATAATTTGACTACACTCGAGCGCCGCTCGCATCTTTTTATCGAGCCTTGATGATTTTAATTTGTTGGCCCCAAAGCAGTCGAGACGGATCAAAGGCCTCATTAATAGAAGCGAACAATTCGTGAGTGTTTTTTGGGACTTGAGTCGTCTGAACRTCTTCTGAAATGAATGACGGTGCTCGCATTGATTGGCTGTGATTAAGGAGATCTAAACCAGATTTAAATAGATGATCACAGGATTAACATCAATCCTCCACAGCTGTAAACTGATACAAATGTGCTGCAATCTGATATTTTGTATAAATGCGTACTGGTGGTACATTTTGAAATTCAAAGTAGGCAGATTTATGCTGCRTGATCAAGTGTTTAAAGTAACGAACAAAATATGAAGCCGCTTTTCAGGACCACATTGTACCTAATGTTAATTAATTAATTAAGTGCAAATGTACAGTTTAAGTTCTTAGTACTGCAGGTCTAACAAAGCTGTCCTTCCTTATAAGCTTACAGCCCCTCTGGTTGGATCAAACCAAATATACAGCCTGATACACACTGTTGCTAATTTTTAAAATGAATAAAAAATAATATTTTCTTTTGAATTGTATACATATCCTTTTTTTACTTTATTTATCAATTTTCACAGCATATTCTTTACAGCATTTAAGTTTTATACAGCGTTGTCCACTTTAACATAAAAAAAACCCTTACATGAAGCATACAAAAAAATCATACACAAAATAAAACCTTAAATATACACGCACACATAAAAAATAAAAACAAATGAAAATGCAAAAATCTGTTCACTTAACAGCTAACTAAAAGTAGCAGTAGTTTAGTTACGACGGGACACTCATCTTGAATGTTTCCATGTATTGTAAAAATGGTTGCCATGCCTTGACAAATTTAGCAGTTGAACCTGCCAAAGTACATCTCATCTTCTCTAAATGCAAAAACCTCATGAGCTCTGCAAGCCACTGTTCATGTGTAGGAGGGGCCTCCTGTTTCCACCTCCGAAGTACCAAACGGCTCGCAATCAACGTAGCAAAAGCTACTGTATTTGAATTATTTTTGGAAAGTAAAATATTTGGAGGTATGACTCCAAAAATTGCAGTTAGAACAGAAGAGTCAAATTTAACATTGTATATTTCTGAGAATGTATTGAATATAGATGTCCAATAGGTATGAAGTTTTGAACATGCCCAGAAAGTGTGAATAAGGGAACCGACTTCTGACTTGCATCGGTTACACAAGGGATCAGTCCCTGGATAAAACTTAGCTAGCTTTTCTTTAGAGATATGCAACCAATGCAGGACTTTGAACTGAAGAAGCCCATGTCTAGTGCATATAGAAGAGGAGTGTACCCTATGAAGAATAGATTGCCAGAGCTCATCTGTTAATGTGAGTTGCATACATATCTTAAACATGGAACTGACAAACATTTAACTTGAAATGCAAACTGTAACACATTAAGTGGAGTATCTATACCAGTATCGATACTGGTACATTTGAACATTTGGGGCCTCTGGAATGATTTAGTTTAAATGCCCTGTTCTACATGTCTGTTAAAAATGTTTCATTAGGATTTCATTTTTAATTTTCAAATGTTATAAAAAAATGAAAATTACAAATCATTTTTCCCTCATATACAAAACTAAATGATTTTACCTATAAAAAGATAAAAAGTAAAGAGTCTGAAGAGCTTTCTGAAAGCTGAACCAAATGCAGCACTTCAGCTTAAAACTCAAATAAATTCTGATTGTAGTCTTTTTGCCTGTCAACTAAAATTACATTTCACAGATGCAGCCGAGCTCTTTCCGAGGCACAAGTTACAGACCAGCCCTCAATCAAATWTCAAAAAGTGGCTTCTACCAAGCAGGCCTGGCCTCTCTAATAGGTGTCAAGATATTCTCCGGTGCAATTACCTTGTTGTTACTGTCAGCTTGGTGTCAGAAGGCATGATGAAGTCCAAACAGAGTTAAAGCTGAGGTCTAGGAGACGTGACAGCACCTATTAGATTAACATGAGCAGCTCCACTCAGGCAGAAGCTCAGTGAGGCGCTGAGGAGAAAAAAGCCAGTCTTCATAAACCACTCAGCACTCAACAGAGTTTCGTTCTTTACTTTGCTTAATTGTTTGATGAACATTTAGCTGGACTTGTTCAAAGCAGACCTAAGACTGGATCACTGTTTACATTTTAAGATTAATAGGGGGTCAGTGGCATTGAGTTCTTAAAAAATAGATTTTTTTAAGAACTCATTGGCCTTGAAGGAGCACCACAGGAATAGAGCATGGGTACTGGACGGGACACATTGAGGGGAACAAAGGTACCAAGAAACATTGGTAMTGGAAAACATAGGTATCTGACAACACAGATATCGGGAAATATATACTGTAGGTACAAGGGAAGAAAAGGTGCCGGGAAACATGTACAGGGAAACAAATGTACTGGGAAACATGAGTATCAGAGAACACAGGCACCAACCGGGAAAATGTGTATTGGAGAACACAGGTATCTGGAAATATGGGAACTGGAGAACATGTGTATCAGGAAACATAGGTTCAGGAAGATATAGGTACAGGGGAATACATGCACTGAGAAACATAGGTACAGGGGAACAAATGTATTAGGAAACATGGGTACAGGGGAATAAATGTACCAGGAAACATGGGTACAGGGGAATAAATGTACCGGGAAACATGGGTACAGGGGAATAAATGTATTAGGAAACATGGGTACAGGGGAATAAATGTATTGGGAAACATGGGTACAGGGGAATAAATGTATTGGGAAACATGGGTACAGGGGAATAAATGTACCAGGAAACATGGGTACAGGGGAATAAATGTATTGGGAAACATGGGTACAGGGGAACAAATGTATTGGGAAACTTGGGTACAGAGAAATAAATGTATTGGGAAACATGGGTACAGGGGAATAAATGTATTGGGAAATATGGGTACAGGGGAATAAATGTACCGGGAAACATGGGTACAGGGGAATAAATGTATTTGGAAACATGGGTACTGGGGAATAAATGTATTGGGAAACATGGGTACAGGGGAATAAATGTATTGGGAAACATGGGTACAGGGGAATAAATGTACCGGGAAACGTAGGTACAGGGGAATAAATGTACAGGGAAACATGGGTACAGGGAAACAAACATACCCGGAAACAAGGGTACAGGGGAATAAATGTATTAGGAAACATAGGTACAGGAGAACAAACGTACTAGGAAACATGGGTACATGGGAACAAATGTACCAAGAAACATGGATACAGGGGAACAAATGTACCGGGAAACCAATGTACCGGGAAAAATGGGTACAGGGGAATAAATATACCGGGAAGGAAACATCGGAACGGAACCAGCCTTTATTGTCCCACGCAGAGAAATTCAGGTGTAATAGCAGCAGCAGATACATACATCAAGCCACAGAAACAGTATATTGCTATGTGACATTATCAATTGTAGCAATAATAATAGAATTACAGATAGCAACAAAAAAATAAACACAGATCAAATTAAAAATAAGAATTGTACCAGACTATCAAGATGAAATTAGATAAAAATGAAAATAAAAGCAAGCTACCATGCAGAAATATATGAAATTGCAGGGAAAAAACAGTCATGACAGACTCATGATCCGAGGGGGTGTGCAAAATGAGTCGAAACATAGGCACAATTAAGTTACCAGGAAACATGTATTGGAGAACACAGGTACAGAGAAACATAGGTGAAGAACATGTGTACCAGGAAACATAGGCATTGGGAGATATACTAGGTACAGGGAAACATAGGGATTGCATTTGATAAAAATGTTTTTGTTGGTACACATTTTGTGAATTTTAATATGTTTTCAGTTCTAGGTGTGAATCACGACAGAAACATTATAAATGCAAATCAAATGGATAAGCTTTGAAAAGCTACCATATTTTGCCAGCTCTGACTCACACTTTAGTATACCTCCACACGCACAAAAAGAGTGAATTAATTTCATGCGTGACGTTTTAGTAAAAGTTAAAACCTCGAACAGCAGTTTAGCTTCAGAAGTCGACAGCACCTTAACTCTGTGACACTTCTGCTGTGACGTGGATTACTTTGTGACTTTGTGACACTAAAAGTCGTCCGTGACACGTAAAGTCAGCCTTAAGTTGATGAAACMCACTGAAACACGATAAAAGATATAAAGAGAACCCAAAAAAGGCCAAAAGTTTTCAAAAAGATGAAACAAAAAACTCAATATGCTGAGTAAAAGTTGCTTTATCTATTTGAAATCCTCAAAAAACACATAAATCACCACCTTTCGGGGCAGTTGAAGCATCGCCCCCAAAACTTTTAAGAGACAAAAAAACCCCGCTAATTTCTTATTTTATTTCACAACTCTCAACTGACCTCAAGCAAGCGCCTCTAAGAAAGTGTGTGAATATCTCTGACGGCGGGGGATCAGAGTGGGAGAGAAGAGGGATGGAAAAATTTGAAAGGAGAGAAGAGCGAGAGCGAAACACGGGATGAAAGAATCGCAACAAAACAAGTGACTCAGCAGGGGGGCCGAGGTCACCTGAATTTCAGAGTGGCTGACTTACTGATAGACAACAGCAAAAATGAAAAATATAAAAAATATAAACCAAAAGAAAATGAAACACCAGATTTAAAATTTGGGTAAGAAATTACACTGGATTAGAAATGTATGACATCGACCTTCAGCTATCACAAAAACAAGATTAAAAGCACATCTACTGTATTTTTTTATTAATGCCCCTCAAACATCAGCCTCTCATAACGTTCCCCTCCTTCTTCTCGCTCTTTTTTTATTTGATTTTATTTTTATACCTCTAAGAAATCCAATCACTTCTATACGTGTCAAACCTCGAGCTTGATCTCTCAAACAAAGGCGGGTGAATTTGATTTGAGCGAATTCAGGAGCTTTGCGGCGATGAATAAAACATTTCTTCTCCTTGATGTTACCCGGACTTATCAAGTCACAGATTCTGCCTTTGAGCTCCGTGGTGACACAGTATAGGAGGATGAAACAGAAAAGATGAAGTTTCTGCTGTATATCTTCAGCTTTTGGCTACGAGGCAAGATAACTGCACGAACGTGAAGATAGAAAGATATATATTCAGGTATAGGTGCAACACATGGGCACCATGAAGGAGATTGACTTTGGATCAGTTCTTTGATGAATCATGCATTGCACAAGCCAGAAAGGAGAGAGAGAAAGAAAAAAGTCCATCTTTGATGCCATCTGCCTTCTACAACTTATCCAAATCCTTTCAATTGTGTAAAAATGGGATATAAGGGGATTAAAAAGCCTGTGTGGGAGTAATACAAGATATACATTACTCGATAATCCAGTTTCTCCTGCCGGATTACGATGATAAGTGACTAAATGTTTGACGTTAGAGTGTGCTGCGGGGTCATAATTGTAACTTAAGTCAGATTTTCTTTTTTATAGTCAGCAGTAAGACAAGTAAAACCAGCTTAGGGTACAGAAATAAAAAGACACAATCATTCAAGCTTATTCTTTTTTCTTTAATTGCTTTTATTAATAGTAAGTTTCTCTGCTGCAGATGTTTGAGTGGTCAAGATCATGATGTGTGTGTGAAGACTAGGGTGACCAGATTTCTGCGACTAAATCAGGACTTTATCAGCTCAGTGGTGGAATTTTTTTAATGTTTTTGTTTTTTAAATCAAAGAAATGAAGAAACTGGGACGGTTTAATTTATTTTTACGTTTTTATTCATATGTAAACAAAATCAACAGCAGAATAAAGTAGTATTAGTAATGGAGTATAAAACATTGGAAGTACACTAATATAAGTGAGCATTATTCATCCTAGTATAAGCTTATTGTAAATATTAATGTTATTTTAAAGGGGGACCTGGTATTTTCCAGGCACATAGTTCAACTCTATACCACAATCAAGTAACTGTTACSTTCAGCTGTTATGAAAATGCTGAATGTATCAACAGTAAAAATGAATTTGCGTCATAGTCTTGAAATTGTCCTTTCTCTTTTAGAAACTCCTGCCGTTTCTGACACTCCCGCTTCAGCACGTAATCACAACAAGGCTTCTGGGGAGGGGTGCTCTGTGGGGCGGGAGCTCGGCTGCAGACTGAGATCCTGGGAGGAGCTTTGTGTACGTAGGCGGTGCTTTGTACCAGCAAGCGTTTAGTGGTTCATTTTCTTGTTTCA
Organism: Austrofundulus limnaeus; assembly: GCF_001266775.1. NCBI lineage: Eukaryota > Metazoa > Chordata > Actinopteri > Cyprinodontiformes > Rivulidae > Austrofundulus > Austrofundulus limnaeus. Next base: position 846,304 of record NW_013952542.1, read on the forward strand.
AGTTGATCTTCGGCCACAAGATGACACCAAACAGGACTGCGTTAAAAACTTTGAGTATTATTTGCTAAAATAAAATGAAAAAAATGTTTTTTTCCGCATTGTTTAAAATAAGAAAATGTTTTATGTGATAATAGAGAATCATAGTAGATAAGA
>NW_013952542.1:853072-855154 GCF_001266775.1 Austrofundulus limnaeus
GTTTATTTGCACTAATGTATTTTTATCTTAGAGCTTGTAATAGTTTTATTTTCATTTTGTAAAAGGTGATTAATTATATTTAGAACATTTTGGGTTAAAAGAAAAAAATGAAAGATTTTGGTACATCTCTCTTCTCAGATTTGTTTTTAAGCATCTTAAACTTCTTACATTTCTAAATCAAACTTTCTGTTATTTTTAAATAAGGAAGTTGTTTAATGTTGGGACTTACATGTCTAACTGGAGTCATTTAAATGTAACATTGTTAAACACAACTTAGAGATTAAATTAAAAACAATTCTAAGTCCAATAAACTTTATTTTGTCTTTAAAATCGGCTAAAAAAAACAAAAGAAGTGAAATTTATCTTGAAGTTGAAATTCATCTAAATCTGTTTTTGAGTTAAATAAACTTCTGCCTCTGAGCTTCATGAGGGGAGTAAAAAAAGTCAGTGATTCAGAGGAAATTTTAAGTCTCATGGAAAAAAAATTGTTTCTGCAGATTTTCATGTGTTTAAAGACGTCAGAGGGTCCAACAGGCTGCTGGACTCTGAAGGGCTTCTTGTTCCCTGGAGCTGACTGACAGATCATCTAAGACCTGCTGAGCCCTCTGAGAAGGTCCAGAGTCTGGATCCTCTGAGCTCAACCTTCAGTTTCACTGCAGATTTTGTCTAAGTCTCTCTCCTTGTAAAAAAAAAAGAAAAGAAAAGAAAAACTGTTGAATTATAAGAGATAAATGTCCACAGAGAACATGTTGGTTTGTATTAAACAGTGGCTCAGAGGGATAAAAGAAAGATCAGAATTCTGGAGGTCACAGGTTGAAGTCCTGCTCTCCAGTTTTAGCTGTGGTTTTGTCACTTTTTAAATCAAAAGGAAGCAAGACACCTCCTGGAATCAAACCAGCATCCTTTAGATCAGTGTTTCCCAAAGTTGGGGTCGGGACCCAAAGTGGGGTCCCGAAACATCAAGGTGGGGTCCTGAATGGATTTTCTGAATTAATTACATTTTGCCTTAGTTGTTACAAATGAGTGAGGTTAGTGTATTTAAAATAGATAAATGTAGTATAAAAACATTGTTACTATGCCCATGTTTAGTTGGCCTAATGCAAATGTTTATCATCCAAAAATATCTGGGGGCTCAGGTCTCTGCTACTGTTATTTTGTGGGTCAAAAGCTGAAAAGTTTGGGAACCACTGGTTTAGATCACAGCAGCAGCCAGTCTTCTTACTGCATGCACCACCAGCTCTTCTATTTATCTCACATTTTCTTAAAACGTGTCTCTTATTTTTGGGTTTTTTTGGGTGTCGGGACGTCTCTACAGCCTGAGGACTAAAGGCCTGAGAGGAAAACCTTCATCTGGTCCACTTCAGAGGCTCAGGAGGTCCTGAAGCCTCAGAGCTGAAGCCTGAGGTCACCAGGACTCCAGAGCTGGACTCTGAGCTGCTCTTCAGGAGGATTCAGGTTTTACACATCAGCTCTGAAGGGCTTCAGATCCACACTTTGACTTTCTTCCCTGGACTCAGTCCTGAAATCCTGCTTTCAGAGAAACTGCAGCTTTTCTTTTCTCCAAACTCAGGTGAAGTCAGGACAGGCTGAGGGTTTGTTTCAGACTCAGAACCTTTAGTTTGTTTATCTGTGAACAAAATGACTCAAAAAGCTCTGAACAGATTTTCTTGACATTTTCAGACGTTGGGATTTTCACAAAGAACAAATGATTAAATGTTGATGATCTGGTGCAAACAGAGGCTGCTTTTTAGTGGTGAGGTCATCCTGACAGACTGATCTTTATTATTCACAGAAACTTAGATCACAGATCTTTTCTGCAAGGAAGACCTGTCCAAACTGGGGATTGATCCCACGAGCTCATGCTTAGCAAGGCAACAGCTCTAACCACTGAACAATCGCTCTGCTTAAATTAAAAAATAAAAACAAATAAAACCATTATACGTCAGATTAATAAACCAGCATCCAGCAGAACTGAGGAATAACTCAGGAATCCAACCCCAACTAAACGATTTACTGTTTAATAACTGACTTTTCTTTTGCAGATTAATTTTAATAATTAAGATGTTTTAAACACTTTAACGC
>NW_013952542.1:855164-857289 GCF_001266775.1 Austrofundulus limnaeus
ACTCATTACTGAGTCCTTTTTTATGACACTTTGATTTCTGTTTTGGGGGGTTTTCGGGGTTTTTTTTTTTTTTTTTGAGCTATGGTCTTAAACTTTTGATCAACTGAAAAAGTCATGTTTGAGTGTAAATGCAGTTTTCAATTAATTCCCTGCTCAAAAGTTCTTGTCTCTTGCACTGATTTCTTCTTTTAACATTGTGAAGCTCTACTTAGAACCTTCTTAAGATCCAATAGTGCAAAATGCAAATTCTTGCACTTTTTTGACTGGTCTTAAGATTTTGATCAGGAGTGTATTTTAAATTATTTTAGTCATTTCTGAGGTGAAAATTAGGGATTTGCACTGTTTATTTGTGCATCCTCCTGAGAGCAGAGCTTTTGTTGGGGGTCTGTTTTTTAATTTTCCCCTGCTGTTTGGATTAGTGGGGAAGGTGAAAAAAAAAACATTTACAAAAATAATGAAATGCCTCGATATGAACAGAAAGAATCATTGTTGAAAAGTTATGTTGTACGGTTTGGAGCCAGTAGCTTTGACAAAAAGAGAACTGGAAGCAGAGCTGAAGGATGGATGAGAGGTGCAGCACAGATGTGGACCTGCTGGGAGATGAAGCTGGTGAGGACAGACTGAGATGGACATGTCCAGAGGAGGGACAGTGGGTATACTGGTGGAAGATGCCAAAACAAAGACTTGTTACAGAACACTGTTTCCTCTAGATTTCACATCATGCAGGAATGTGAACACTAAATTTAAAAAAAAAAGACCCGCGGGCCAAATGTGTCCGATCACAGCATTATTTGTGGCCYGTGAGAGATTCAAAGATGTATTAATTAGAGGTTCTCGATATGGGCTTTTTGTCGATATTCGATATGCCCATATTGTTCAACATTTAATTTCAGATTCCGAAATTATTACAAACCGATATTAAAGTGGCATCACATATCTCCTGTCAGGGACATTATGCCTCATTTTTGATGCCCCACTGGATGCACTCCACAGGTAAACATTGTACCAAAATAAAAACCATTTCACTGAAGTTAGGGGAAAAGTGCCATATTTATTTTTAACATTTCATCTCAAACAATAGTTTGGATCATRCTCTCCCTGAGATAATCCAGTTTGATGATGTCATCAATCACGCACCAGTGACCATCTCTGGACCACGAGTATTTATTAACACATTTTGGTCAAATCCAGGCGTTAATTTATCTGGCTTTTGTTATCAGAAGAACCGATATGAAGAGATTTTACATTTTTGTGCTAATATCGGGTCGATAATGTTTGTAGGCCGATATTATCGGACATCCCTAGTATTAATGACTTAAAATAAATGCATGCTGCTGTAAAGCCAGCAGCATTAATAAACTACATCTCCCACAATACATCATTTAATGATTTTACACACAAAACAATGGAGGGGCACGGGGTTCAAAAGTAGCCCGTGAAATTCATTGTAAAATCTCAATTTTGTTATATTTTCACCGACTACTTTTGCTGCAGCCCATTTGTACTGGGAAGTGGGAATTTCCTGCTTACAGGTCATATATTTCAACTGGAACGCCCCTCCATTGGGAATTCCCTGCAGGAAAGTGGGAGAGTTCCAAATTTAACTCAACAGTGAGTAAAACTCTCTTTACTTTTAATATTTCTGTATTATTTATTTTACATTTAGATGTACATGTAGTACTTCTCAGTGTTTATAAAAGGATGTGTTAAAAAGCTGTTTCTATGCAGGAAATACCAAGTAGAGCTCAGGTATTGTTTGTTAGCTCTGCTCTGCAAAGAAACAAGGAACATAACCTTTTGTGTTCACAGAAAGTTAAACACAAAACAAGGTTAATCACAACTGGCCCACTAAGGGCCACCATAACGCTCATGTGGCCCTCTGTAAATATGAGTTTGACCCCCTGAAAGTACACAGTGAGAGGTGTAGCACCTAGCAAGATGGCAGCCAATAATCTCACATGCTTCGTTCGGACTTTCACGTCCTTCTAGTGCACATTTGTCAAACACAAGGCCCGGGGGGTGACTCCCATGTGGCCCGTTGGGGGGGTCCCCTCTCAATAAATTAAATATATTTTTTTTACTTAACATGAAATTTGTTTCTTATATCAATGGTAAACTTTAAATT
>NW_013952542.1:858638-865311 GCF_001266775.1 Austrofundulus limnaeus
CTTTAAATTTATGGTTAAATGCAACAAAATAAATTTGATAAAAATAAATTAAATAAAAATAAAATTTAATAAATTCCTGTCCCTGAGCTGTTGGTTTGAAGTAACTGAGCCATTTAGTTGATAGCACAGTACTAATGTCTGAAAATAAGCTGCTTTAAAGTCACCATCAAACATAAATTAATCTGCCATAATGCAGCTACTCACTGGAAACTCATCAGTGAGTAAAACCTATTTTTGTTTTACTTTTAATAATATTTCTGTATTTATTACAGATTTAGTCAGTTGTACACTTAGTTCTTATCAGTGTTTAAAAGAGGACATGTTAAAACTCTGTTTAGTCAAAGTTAAACATGAAACATCAAAGTTTATTATAACTGGCCCTTCGAGGGCCACCATAACACTCATGTGGCCCTCGGTGAAAATGAGTTTGACACCCCTGCACTAGTGGAACAAATGTGTTTAAATCCCCGTTTATGATTAGGATGAAGCTTTGTTTTTGGTAAAAAATGAAAAAAAATACGTCAGTTTAAATAATATATATTCAATGTAGGCGGAGCTTTAGTTTTCAACTTGTTTTAAACGTCAACACAAATTTTATTTGTACTGTTTCAGTGATTCAGAAACTGCGTCAAACACGACTCTGAAACCTCTTCGACGCTTCAGTTTATTTTTTTATTAATTATTCTACAGTATACAAATATTCACACACAAAATGTTCTCAGAAAAACACCCCTACTTTTTTTTTTTTTACGTAAACATTCACTTCCTCCTCCACCTCGCAGCGCCGCCTTGCGTTTCCTTCATGGAGCGCTGCGATATCAGCAACCTTCGGCATGTAGGCATAATTTATTATCTTATTTATTTATTTGTTTTTTTATCTAAAAAAAAAACGGGCCGCTGGATCCTCGGCTTGTCGTGTCAGTGGTGGCGTGGAGCGCCACGGGTCGTTGTTGGAACAGCAACGGTGGTGACTGTTGGGTCCGGGATGAGAGGAAACAGCCAGAAATCACAGTGAAGCTCTTTGACATCAGTGCGCTCGGGGGTGGGGCATGTGGGGTGGGGGTCTTGGTGCATCGGTCAGATCCGGAAAAAAAACAGAAAATAAAATTTCCACTTTTTGAGAGGAAAAATCTTGTAGTGTTCATCTTTAGAAAGCCTGGTGGTGCATGGGGCGCGAGTCCGAAAACGAACGCGTTTCRTCAGGACTTGGACTGATTATTGATTGACACGCTGACCGAATCCTCGCGGTGCAACATGGACGTGGTGTTTTGTTACCGTATGGCTACAGGATGCAGTTAATCAAGTAATAAAAAGCAACAAGAACAGATAAAGTGTCKGTTGTGGATTCAGTCTGCAGAGAGACTTTAAAACACTAAAACAAAAAAATTATTAAAATAATCTATGAGAACGTGTTAACAGTTTATATATATATATATATATATATATATATATATTGAGACATCCATAGAGTGGCACTGAGACAGTTTTGCTCATGCATTCCTCTCATCTCTGCATCTGTATTATAGCTGCAGCCCCCCAAAAATAAAAAATAAAATAAAACCCAGAAAGCAGCAGTGCAACAAACTTTTTTTTTGCAGGATTTCAAATTTTTTCTGTCTTTGCTCTGAAAGGGAAATGAGTCAAGTACACGAGTTAAACTCGTTTCGCCTCCTCGCTGTGCGTTACTCGTGAGGCGAAGTCACGAGAAAAAAAAAAAGGCGTCGCCCCCGCGGTGCGCGTCAGCTTCAAATGTACAGACTGCACCTTTACACTGGTTAGTTGTCTTTTTGTTTTGGTTTAAAGTCAAACCAAACAGAGGGAGAGGGAGACTGCTAAAAAAAAAAAAAACAGGATTATTGAAAAATAAGGCTTCCAGTCAGAGGAGCGCCCAGACTGAGCTACATTCCATCTCTGCCGACAAACAGAGGAGAGAAAATGAAATGTTTTATCTTACAGTGAAACACCAGCGATAAAACTCGTATTATTTTAGTTTTCTCTCTTCCTGTCAGTCACACACACACACACACACACGCAGACACACACAGACAGACACACACACGCAGCAGCTCCTCGGAAAGTTTCATTTTTTCTTCTTGAATAAGTTTTTGATTTTCGAAGAGGAGCGCTTCAGCCTCTCTCCGTTCTCGCTGGAGTCCTGGGAGGAGGTGCTCTGCAGCTTGTAATCCCGCCCCAGGCTCCGCCCCTCCGAGTCCAGCGAGGTGATGGAYGGCTGGCGCCCCACGCCGGGCAGCATGCTCGCCGGCAGCTGGTCGAAGCTGTAGGACTTCTCCAGGACGCCGTTGTACACGCCCTTCCCTGTCTGAGGCGGCGGTGGCGGAGGGGGCGGCGCGCCCTGGGAGTCGGGCGCGACGCGGGTGAGGTCGGGCGAGCCGCCCTGCGCGAACGGGCGGTGCTCCAGGGCTGGGGACGGCGAGGTGGATGGGGGTCCGGAGGGGGTGGCGGCCGGCGTGGGGGGCATGGGGGGCGGCGTGGAGTCCCTGAGGCTGCTGCTGCTGCTGCTGCTGGTGGTGTGGGTGGACCCGGGGCGCTCTGGAGTCTGGCCGAACAGCAGCAGCTCCTCGCGGGAGATCCTGCGGTACGGGGTCTCCGGGCCGGGCGCACAGGKGCCCGCCACCTGCTTGCGGCCTAAGGATGAGTTGAGCGAGTCRGAGTCTGAGCCGCCATCCTGAGCCGATCCTCTGGAGGAGGAGATCAAACAGAACCGGTCAGAAAACCTTCATCTTGTGTYCGAAAAAWATCAACATCCAACCCTTCCTGTCAGATCTKTACAGGAGACACATCATGGTTTTAAATCCTATTTTTATACATTTAACTCTTTCAGTTGGGCTCTATATAAAGTGGAACTGGGACGCTTTGGTCTGAATTATTGTAACTCCACAAGCCCCTCTTTCACCTCCTTTTCTGAGGTGTGTGTCAGAATCAACTCGTTTTAATGCTGCCCCTTTAGAATGCAAACGAGCCGCTTCACACGCCGCCCACTCCAGATTACACTCCCAGTAATAATAATAATAACATTATTATTATTATTATTATTATTTTAGGGAAGGGGCTGATTTTCCATAATCCTTAGTTTGGTTCGAGGTAGATATCTAAGCAGCATCAGGAGAAACTAATTTCAAATTTTCTGAACTCCTAGAGACTCCAGTTACCAAACAAACTAYATTTAGGAGCTAAAAAGTGGATTGTGCATCATTTAAGACTCAGACAGGTTGGTGTCTGGAGGACACGGTGCGATTTAAAGAACCGAACCCGTTACGTACCCCCTCCTGTCCAGGCTGAACATCACGTGTTCCTCGTCTGCCTCGGAGCGATAGGACAGGGACGAGCCGGCCATGGACAGCAGGTCCGGGTCTGGAGACATCAGAGAGGACTGCTGGGAGCTCAGCAGGCTCCGGCGGGACCGACACAGGCTGCTGTTGCGGGTCAGCGGGGGCCGGATCATCGTCGATGCTTGGAGGGGAAAAAAAAGTCTCTTACCTTCAGTGTACAACGTAAAAGGTGTAAAATAAAAATAAATAAATAAAAGCTGTGCTCACAGGTGAACTGAGGAATGATGGGAGGCGTGTCCTCGTCCAGGTCGTCCACCCCGCCTGCGATGGGGTAGGGGGGGACGGAGACCCGGGGCATGACGACCCAGCTGTGGTCGGAGTAGAGGCTGGCCGTCAGGCTGGGCAGGCCCGAGTTGTTGACGACGGGGAAACCGCAGAGCTTCTCGATCTGCTGCCAGCGGTGCAGCCGCTCCCTCAGGCAGGCCGTGACCTCCGACAGAGCTTTCCTACAAAACATCCCAACAAAAACAAGCTGAMGGAGGAGGAGTTTGATTACTCAGGATCTATACAGGCTTTCATGGACAGAAGAAGGTTTTTTTTTATTGGTCTATTTGATTCAAATGACAAAACCCTTCAGAACAGTAACAGATCTTGAATTGTATCGGACACAGTACCAGCCTCAAATACTCATTGTTGTACTCAGAAAAATACTTCGGGACATGTTATGTTTCAGAGGAAGTGAGCATTTCTTACTTTGCTTCTAGTATTTTATGGTCCACCTCGTCCAGAGAAGAGCTGTGGGCGACGTGAAGAGTTCCAAACACCGAGCCGCGCTTCTTTTTKATTTTCTCTGCCTGAAATGGAGGAAAAAAACTTAAGTTGTAAATTACATCATTAGTTTGAAGCCTGAAACTGAAAATATGGATGGAGGACCTCAGATTGGCTTGTTTGTTGCACTAGCGTCGAGCTAATACATATAATACATATAATATAGCGTCGGCGCTAGCGCGAAGGCTAACAGGCTAAGCTGAGGTTCTTCTTCCATGAAGCAGCTCTGTTGTCCTCCATCCATATTTTCAGTTACAGGCTGAGTCATTTCTACCTTCTCCTCTCTGTCAACGCTCTCTGGTTTCATTTAAAAGAGTCGATCATCAGATATTGTCCAAGATTAACCTTCAGGGTGGATATAGCTCGCTAGCAGCCTCGCACCGAGGACCTATTAACGTCATCATTTACCCAGAATGCTTTGTGTGTAAATAAAATGGCTCCTTCCATGTTAAAACATATTTTTTTAAATTTACAAAACTAAACAGCCTACAGTATTTTTACAGTCTTTATTTTACAGTTAAAATATATGTTTATCAAATWAAGTCTAATGTTACAACTAATCATGGATCCCATTAAAGAATTTCCTAAAGCTCATTTCTTGAGCTGTAGTAACAAAAAACATGACTTTGAGCAGAAAAGTTTTACATTTTTGATATTTTCCCTGCAATCTCAACATCCAAACATTTGTTTGAGGTTTCCTCTTTATAATGTCAACAGTTTCTTATTAGAATAAACTAAAACTGGGATTCAGACCAAATATTACTGAGTTATCCTGATTAGGATGACAAATCAAAATGTAGCTTAAAAAGCAGGAACCTGAAAATRTGCCGAGGTCATTTTAATCAGATTTGACCTCAGTTTGACGTGATGGGTCACATTATGTTTTATTACAGCGGCATCTATAATTCATTTGTGCGTTTTAATTATTATTATTATGATTTTATTGTTATAATTCAGCTGGGATTCTATTTATTTCTACTTACAGTGTATAGACGCTAAAGAATGCTCATTGTTCTTTGCGTTCATTAGTTTCTCCAGAGTTTTTTTTACTTATTTCTTCCTTCTAATCTTCTTCCTTTATACTTTATCTCTCATGCTTACTTGAACGGTTGTAACTGTAATAATTGCAATTTTCCCCCGGGGATCATTAAAGTTTTAAATTCATTAAATTCTGAAGTTTTAAATCAAGCTATTTCTCCCAATAGAGGCAAATAACAAAGAAGATCCATCCAGTGGTTGATGAGATATTTTACTAACAGACAAGCATAAATGAGATAAAATTTTACTTGAGCTAAACTGGACATTTCAGCTACATTGCTGTAACCATGTTTTGAAAGCAGTGATAAAGTATTAATCTTCACGTTTATCTTCGACACAGCTTGTGCACCGACCCCAGACAGGAAGTCACCTCGTCTTTAGCGACRCAGAGCTGGAACTCGGCGCTCTGCTTCTTGATGTTGTAGTACTGAACCTCCACTTCGTGTGTGAGCTGCAGCCACTTCTGCAGAGCTTCGGGCACCGAGCGCTCYGACTGCATCTCCTTCTCCGCTCGCTTCAGAGCCTTCCTCACCTGCAGAGCAGCGAGGGCGGGAGACACCACAGATTCAGAGGACAAGTCCACGCCTGGTCCTGGAGGGCCACTGTCCTGCATGTTTCACTTATTTCTCTGCTCCAACACCTGATTCAGTGGTTAAATCACCTCTTCAGGTTCTGCAGAAGCCGATTAATCACTTGTTTATTGAAATCAGTGTTGGAGCAGAGAAACCTCCACAACCTGCAGGACCAGGACTGCACGCTCCTGGTCCAGGCAGAGAATCGAGCCGGTCTACCTGGACRAGCTCCTCCTCGGCGTATTTGAGTCGGCTGAGCTCGCACTCGGCGCCCTCCCGCAGCTCTCGCAGCCGGTACGCCTCCTTTTTGGCGTCGATGATCTCGTCCCTCATCTTCTGCTCCAGGTTCTCYTTCTCCACGGCCACCGTGCGGTTCTCCTCCTGAGCCTTCTCCAGCCTAGAGGAGGACGAGGTCTCGCATTTGAACTCAATCACTAAAGTCAAAAATCTGTTTCAGCGTGTGTGTTTTTCATTTTAAAAACAGATACTGAAAAAACAACCCCAGATGGTTATTACATTTTCATTTTAAACTCCAAAAACAGGAAATCGGTCCATCTTTTTTATTTTTCATCAAACAAGTTTAACACTGGACCTTTGGACAAAGGCTTCAGGAACTAAAAGCACCAGAAGCTGCAGGAAACGGTTTGAATCATCTGTGAAATACAAGAAATGAGTTAGCTAATGTTGGTTTATTGCGGCGGCCTGGTTAGCTGGCCAGAAAGTCGTATCATTAAACGGTGCAACARGATAAATAATTTTAAAAGAAATGAGCAAGATGAGCTATATTATTAAAAATACACATTGCAGTTAGATAAAAAATAAAGTGCAACTAGCTAGCTAATGTTTATTTATTTGGCCTGTGCAGACCAGCTCTGTGGGATTCTGCAACACCTCTTCAACCTTAGCTTGACCCAGGAGAAGGTGCCAGTGTTGTGGAAGACATCC
>NW_013952542.1:865487-875239 GCF_001266775.1 Austrofundulus limnaeus
ATCTACAATAAGTTTATAGTTACATGAGTTACAACAACACATAATTTCCCTTTGGGATCAATAAAGTATTTTTGAATTGAATTGAAGTGAATTTAACATGGCTTCCTGGTTACAGGGTTCCCACACTTTTGTCAACATCAAATTCAAGGACCTTTCAAGGACTTTCCAGTACCAATTTCTTCAAAGAACCATGCGCGACGGCAATTACCTACTGCTACCACAGAATGTTACCAATGAACAGGTTTAATATGTAAATTCAATGAGAAACTGAACAACATAGAAGTTGTTGAGTCAGTATCACTGAAAGAAAGTGGATTAAATGTTTACCCTACATTCATATCTACAACACATGGACATGTAATTATGTCCTGGGAGGTTCAGCAGCTCAGTTGGGGAGGATGGGATGTGAACATGTCCAGACGCTTGGTGAGGACAGGAGGAGCTGTGGTGCTCTCACCTGGGCTCAGAAAGAACGACCCGCCCTCCTCTGCTCTGATTGGTTAAACTATGACTATGGCTCACGTTATTTGTTGAAAGCCACGTCAGTTYACCRTAATCCTGAGTTATCCACCGCAACAAAAGTTTGTTTGTTTTTTGTTTTTTTACAGATGATAAAAATGAGTTGTGTGAATCGAGAACTTCAATCCCTAAAAACATTCAAGGACTTTCAAGGACAAATGTAATTTTTGGCTGTTTTCACTAATATTCCAGAGCCTTGAAATCATTTTTTCAAATTCACAAACTTTCAAGGATTTCAAGGACCTGTGGAAACCCTGTAGTTACCTAGTTATGAAAGGAAATATTCATCCCATTATCAGACAAATTTAAGGTGGAGCTACATAAATAGTATTTTTTTTAAGAAAAGAGTTAGAATAACTATATTAATATAAATATGGTCTGAAGTCGGTCAGTTAAGGAAATGCAAAAGTAGTTAGCTAATGTTTATTTTTTTATTTACTTTCAGCTTCATGTTATTAAAAATGTTATTTAACTAGCTCCACCTTAATGGTCTGATAGTGTTCAGCTTCCAGTTTGAGAATAAAAAGACCGATTTCGTGTTTTTAGAGTATAAAATAAAAAAATAAATGAACAAACAGTACACAGACTGAGAAAGTTTTACTGAGCAGACTCTGCCGGGGACAACCTTTGATGTTAAGTTTTAGTAATAACAATAAAATGATCCAAACTTAATACAGCAGATGCCCCCAAATTAGAAGGGGTTTATATTTTTAGAGYGAAACATGAAAAAAAATACTTTGGATTTAAAGCGTCCTATAAACTGTGTGGGAGCCACCGCCTCCTGACCTGTGAGCAGACTAAAGTTTTTTGTCTCTCACCGACTCTGCAGGTCCATGAGGCTCTGCTCGGCGTGTTGCAGACTCTCCAGGTCCCTCATCATCTGAGAGACGTGCACCTTGCTGGACTTGTTCTGAATGTAGGCGAACCAGCAGCCTCCGACGCCGATCACGATGGAAACCATCAGGACAAAGTCCTTCATCCAGTTGTGCTGCTGACCTGCGGGACGGAGAGAGGAGAATAGGTCGGTGAGTTTTACCGCGTTTAAATTTAAGGACGGAGGGTTTTAGAGCACGCTTACGGAGAGGAGGACCGAAGAGCACAGCGTCCAGCGCCTTTAGGTTCAACTTCTGCTTGTGCCGCTGGTCTAAAACCTTCAGCTGCATCGACATGAACGACGGCTCGTTCGCCGCTATTCTGAAATGGAAAAAACAGAAAAGAAAACGGTGAGTTCAGATTTCAAACAAAGCATTATCGACATCAGTAACGTGGGTTAGGGGTAGGAGGAACAGGTGGGCTTCGGAACAGCAGTCTGATCACCTCAGAGCCTTCAGCTATGACATCACTTCATGAGTCAGCTGAGCAGTGCAACATGAGACCCCCGCCCCCCACTCCCACCGTTACAGTTACTGAGTACACTCAGTCTGTAGCGGCTCACGTTGAACATGTCCCACTGAACAGATTTAATGTCACTGTCCTTAAATAACAGCTTGATCTCTGCCTCGCCGCGCGCAGGAATTATAAATATATAAACACATAAATCTACTGCGACCTGCTGGCAGCTGGGATTCAGGGAGGAGATATTGTTCATGTCAGTCTGATGATCGTGATGAGAAGATGTTTGTAGGACCGAGAGAGGAAAAAACTATATCACCTTGTTTGTTTTTAACATTTCTATTTTTCCCAGCACTTCCTTACAAAGCCAGCAGTGGGCAGCAGTACACAGAGTAAACCAAACAACTGGCTTCAGTTGTAATAAATCTGATTAGACTCACTGATTACACATGTCTACAAAGCATAAACATTTTAATTACAGGCAGCAGGTGACTTGACAGTTACCTTTATTAATTATATTTTATTGATCCTGAGCAGTTACAGGTTTTGTTAGACCCCCCAACACAGGATAGTGACCCCGATGTGCTCTCCATGACCTAAAGGGACGTGTTTAAAGTAAAACTAGAAAATCTCCATCAGTRTGAAGACGTGCAGGACGTTTAGCTGTCAGTCCTCCCCACAAAGGTGTTCCCTGCCAACCCTAACAACACAAACTTGATAGCAGGGCTCGTGTTAACTGAATATTTTCCATATTTGACCCGGAACACCTGGTGGAAAGTTAGCATTTTCTGTGTGAATGCTTTTTTATTATTTTCTCTTCGTTTTGTTTTATTTTGTATCTCACAATTTTTGTGCTGTTTCAACAATTTCTATATCAAAATGTTCAGCTCCTTCAGGACATTTCAGTTATGAGTTTTAGTACTTCAGCAATTTGCACTTTTTGAGATGTTGAGCATTTTCAGCCATTTTTGTCTCATTAAAGATGAATGGAGCTGTCCTTAACGTCCTTAAAACTCTTCAAAATGTTCAGAAATCTTTACTTTAGAAACTTTTCACTCGTTTCCCCATCTGTCTGTTAATTTTAACTATTTTTTTCTACTTTTAACTTATTTTTTGCTAATTTTAGCTACATTTTTTTGCTCTTTTCACATTGTTTTTACCCATTTTGCTGTGTTTCTATGGATTTTTCACTTTTGATGTCCTACTTTCCGCAAAATCCAGCTGTTTAGGTTTAACTTGCATTAATGGTTTTGTTAATGAACATTTTCAGCTTCTTTCAGAAAAAMTATTTCAGCGTGAAGCATTTACACTGCWTTTTTGCAGRAAATGCAGTTTTTYTAGTAATTAGCTATTTTCTCACTTGGTGAATGATCTCTTAGGCTTTAGTCAGAAAAATGCCACGGCAGCTGAGTGTCTGAAGTTTCCTCAAAAAGCCAAATAACAACGATGTTGATAAAAGAGGTGAAAAAAAGAGGAACTGATGCAGTGAAAGATGCAGAACAAGTTATCAGCCCTCGGTCTACGGTGCGAGCAASAGGCAGTAAGGAGGTTAAGTGATCTGATCATATTTTCAGTGTACTCATTTAAYTTCATGTTTTAATGTTGTTATTAGGACCTCACTGTCAGTCAAAATGATGTACAGTGGAAAAACTTCTGCTTGATACAGAWGTTTTGTGGATCTATCACACAGAAGGAGGATTTCACTGAATTCTTATTGTGTGCCTCTAAATTTCACCAAGACCCTGCAAAGACCATCTAAGTTGTGACTAATGTATGAGGCAGAGCTTAATAAGAAGTCCAAGATGTGCTCCTGAGACCTGAACAGAGAGGCTGTCTGAGCAGCACGGCACTAACCGAGGTAACGTGTTCCCCGTGACCCGGAAGTCCCGGAAGTTCTTCTCGTACTGCGGCAGCTCCACCGACTCCTTCAGCCACTGCACCGTGTCCTCTGTGGTCCAGTTGTGGACTGTTGAGGGACACAGAAACACAGACGTAATAACAGATTAGAAGCTGGAAAAAGTATTTTATTACTGCTTCTTGAACGATGAACTGCAGAAATATTACTGTACAGATGTAAATTAGCAACTATGCTAGAATCTGGCYCATTTACTGTCTACACTGCATAAGACTGTTCATTTATGTGCACTGTCCTGATTAAATAAATAAAATTAAGAAATACAAGTATTTATTAAGAGTGCTTTTTATAAATAAAAACTACAGAACATGAAAAAGTCTCCAATTTAATTAGCATTAATCAAATCTCWTACATTTCTCATCTAAATAAGTCAACAACTAATAAGTTTAGTCATAAAACAGTTTTAGATATCTGAAATTAAGCATGGTGAAGCAGATTAAATGTAAAAACGGCCTGCCATACRCGTGAGCTTTCGCATGTTGCTGAAAAAGATCTGCTGCGCTCTCAGAGCAGAAATGGGTTGTTAAATAAGACAGACAAGTGAACGTCCACATCTACTTTTCATCCCTGCAGTTACAAGAATGAGTTTAGAAAAGTAGCTGCTGCCAGAAATCAGTGTGGGAAGCGAGTTCATCACAGCACACAGAGGAAGGTTATTCTTAAATGTTAGACATTTAAGTCGGTAGCGAATCTTCCCGGGAGTGGACGATGTCCCAACAAATTTACCCCAAAGTCAGACTGTGCAATGCTAAGAAAATGATCTAATGAGCCAAAGAGCTCCTCCTCTACTGTATGAGCCTCTGTTAGCAGGTTAAAKGTTAAAGTTCATAAGACTTCAACAGGAAAATAAGAGCAGCAGAGACCTGTGCCCCCAACTATGATTTCAGCTCAAATAAACACAAGAACAGTAACAATATCCATTATGCTACTTTTATCCATTTTAACCTCACTTATTTTTGTAACTATTAACATACAAAATTGTTGCCGTAGTCACTTTTAAATGTAACTAACTCTAGAAATCTTCAAGACCCCACCTGGACCCACAGTGGGGTCCCGACCCCAACTTTGGGAAASACTGATCGAAATTTAGMCAAAGAGCTAAAGCTGAAACAGGTTCGTTCTACAGGACGATGACTCTAAACACACCAGGTGATCTACAACAGTAAGGGTTAAAAAAACAGAAAAGAAATATCAGGGCGCTGCGGCGCTCCAAATGACTTGTTTAGTCCAGACCTCAACCTGACAGAACGGCCGTGGTTGGACTTTAAATGAGCTGTCTCTGTTGTGAAGAAGAGTGGGCCAAAATCCCTTCAGAATCATGTCAGACTGATAAAGTCAGATATATAAACAACTGAGTTTTTGCAGCTGAATCATGGGGTGGAGGCAGCTTTTCACACAGTTTTCCCCCATTTTTGCTACATTTGTGTTAAATAAAGACAGAGTACAGTGTTCAAAATGTTTTTCTCCACTTGAGGTTCGATTGAAATACTTTTTAAGACCTATTAAAACTAGATCTGATTCATTAAGTCCTAACATGTCAAACCTTAGAACTGAAAAGTGAACTTTTATTTTCCAATCTAAATGGGTGATTATTTGAGGCAAAACCTTACTTTAGCCACGAGACCAACTTCTAATGGTTCTGGAATACTGTATAATTAAACTAATCAGCTACACTGATAAACAAGTTGGTTCTTTATTAGACATTATCTAATTTGACTGAAGTGTAGGAAACAATAAGTCCAAAGTCTAAAGCTCAAACATCCATATTGGGTCTCGTTTTGTATTTTAATGTGAATTAATGTCTTGTTGAACGCACTTTATTTTCACTTGCTCTCTCAGCCATTCAGCCGTCGAGCTCGCTCAGGCTTTCAGAGCTGAGAAAGAGAAAAGAAAAAAACGGTCAAGCTGTTTCTGACTAAAGCCAGCAGCTGAATTCCAGGCTCCACATTCAACAGTCTCAGAGTTTGAGGCTCTAACGAGGACTGTTCAGAGCTGCTTTGGTCTCTTTCTGTAACGCTGCACATTTGCATATAGTTTCTGAGAGGCTTTCACTTAGTTCACTGCAAAAATTCAGCATAAACAAATAAAACACTGGATCGTTCAGGAAATATTTAGTCTGACCTTTATTTGAGAATATACTTTTACATTTTACAAGTTTGTTTGTATTTTCACTCAAAAAGAAGATTTTATGTTGATGTGGTCATTGACTGTTAGTACTTCCCTGAAGAAGATTATGTTTAAATGTCAAAAACAAAGAAAATACTGACTGGTGTAGGTTTCTTTTTTGATWAGATATTTTAAAGTGCCTGTGACATCAAATTTTTGTAATAAATGTGAATGTGTTTTTGGAAAGAGAACATTGATAACATATTTCAAAACAAATWTCACACCGTTAAGATGAACAGTTGTTGAAATATTTGCATGTGAAGAAACAGGAAGTGATGTCAAAGGGGAACATCTGCATGYAAACGGAGTGATGCTAYGATAATTAGAGACGAATCTGATGTTTCTTTAGATTATTTTGAGTCACTATCAGAGTTGAAGAAGAGTTTAAATACGATTGTTTCAATAAACAAAGACTAGAGAGTTTCTTTTCTTAAAGAGTTTCCATTTGATGTTACTTCCTGTTTCACTTTGCTGAGCCAAAYTCAAGASAAAATAGGCCAGTTATGAGACAAAATGGGTAAAATCCTATTTATTATGCTAATTTTCTTAAATATAAATATGTTTTCTTTGACTTTTTGTATTTGAAGGATAAGCACGTCACGGGCCCTTTAACACATCAACAATGTTTTTGCCTGTGTCTGTCTGTTAGTAAAATATTTCATAAACCACTGGGTGGAACTGAATGAAACTCACAAAGTTATGACTGGATGTACAGATACAATTGATCAACCTCTGACGTCAACCCAATTCAAGACGGCTGCCATGTCTAATGATGTCAGCAACACTAAAATGGCTACAATTTACACAATTTTGTTTAAATGAGTCACATCCAGTGCTACATATTGTGCAACTTTGCCTATTATTAGCTGCTGGAGTCAACTTTGTCTATTTGTAAAAACTATTTTAAGAGAACCTAGAGACAGATTTTAGTGATAAACTTGCAGTCAATACAGTAACAAAAATGTCAGTAGCTTAGACAGATGCATCTTATTATATTAGATCATACATAATATTTACAAGGTTTTACCAGTACAGATGTAACTCCATCATTTCTCATCCTAAGGTATCACTTTAAAGTCTGACTCAAAGGGAGGCAGGTGATGTTGCTTCTTTCAGAGAATACTCCATTTAGTTTGACGAATCACAACACTTGACACATTTTCCTTATAATAGTTTTGAGCCTCCAGACAGGTCGGTTCAGTTCTTAGAGCACAGAAGAGGAGGATTCATCTGCACAGCAGGTGTGAGATGCCAGATATTCAGGTGGTTTTATGAGTGCCAAGTGTTGTGCAACCAGCACCCTCTGGCTGTTTCAGTGAATACCATGTCAGTTAGAAAGTAAAAGTATACTATCGATTCCAGGACAGGTTAAAGGAGCACACCTGAGCCTGTGATGAAGCAGTATCACTTTTTAGGAACCAACACCTGCACCATGTGATCTGCATCCTGTTGGTTGCAAGTTTGCTCTGTATACTTAGTGATGCTACTGCAGTCTTCCCGTGGTTTCAGCTCTAGTAACAGAAAAGTACAGACACCTTGACTCAGGACAGTGCCTGTAGGTGTTTGTATTGGTGCCATCTTGGTGCAGACAGAGGGTAACTTTACCTTCAGAGGTCTTCCAGCCCCTCCACAGCTCCTCCACGGTGATGTGCTGGTCTTCACGGTGCAGGTTGCTGTGTTTGTTGGTTTGTTGCTGCTTCATGTCTTCTATTATGAACTGGCAAACAAAACAACCAGACAAAACTGAGTTATTCAAACTTTTCATTAACGTCACAATGCATGTATCTGTAGGCAGTACAGATGGCTGCGCTCATGTTGTTTTGACAAAGAGAGAGGGTTGTCTAGATGTGAGTCCCACATGCACACATTTTCTTATTTGTCTGATTTCTTCCTTTTAAGGGCTTCGAAAAGAAAAAGAGAGAGAGAGAGAGCCCTGGAAGAGGCACTATTTCTACCTTTGTGTGTGTGTGTGCGTGTGTGTGTGTGTGCGTGCGTGCCTGTGTGCGCATGTGTGTGTGTTCTTTTAGTTTCCGGACGTAATCCTTTGGTAGCTCAGAACTAAGTAACCCTGCAGAAGAACGCCAAAAGAAACAAATCCAACCAAAGAACGGCCAGAACACCAGTAACATCAACAAGGATCATGGCGGACTACCAAACACCTCAAAGCATTCATCCTGGACAACTAGGTGAATGTGTGGGGCCTGGGCATGGTTTGATATGCAGGGAACAGTTTTATTCATCTAGCTTGTTTCTGATTATTAATTAGCCTGCAACGGTCCTGCAGAACAGTGTTGGACTATTCCAGTAAATAATGCCAAGTGTGCAATCCCAGTTAACTGAGAGCATTTCATTCAYTGTGATTAGTTTACAGGTCAATTTGAGTAGAAACGCCTAATTTATATTTATATTCTAAAGACATAATAATGGTTTAAGGGCCAACAATACTTATRAGAGTAATGTTACTGTGCTGATAGTGGTGGGCAATAAGACACCACATAGCAGACAGGTGTGGGCCAGATCTGGGGTCAATCTGGCACTGCTGGCTGACTGCTGGCATAGCAAGTGGTTTGTCAACTAAATATGGGCCAGGTCTGGCAAGGATGGTACTGTTTTAAAGTGGTACAGTTTTGGTTTGGTTTTCATGGCCCAAATCTGTCTGCCACAACTGGCCCAGTTGTTGTTTTGTTGATGTGGCCCACATCTGCCAATGCCATCACTTGCCCAGTTGTGGTTTGGTTAATGTGGCCCAAATCTGCCAATGCCACAACTGGCCCAGTTGTTGTTTGGTTAATGTGGCCCAACTCTGTAAATGCCACAACTGGCCCAGTAGTTGTTTGGATAATGTGGCCCAGATCTGTCAATGCCACAGCTAGCCCAGTTTTGACTTGGTTTATGTAGTGTTGGGCCACATGTGGAGCACCACTTGGCAAACAATATCTGGTCCACCAAGGGGTCAACATTCTTTGCAGTATCTGAGCCAAGTGTTACAGTGGTTGTGCCTTGTGTAGACCAGAACTGGGCAAGAAAAATTTTACTGCGAGGGACAATAGTAGATGGTAAAGGATTAAAATTTGTTGACACTGTGCAAAAGCAGAGACCTCGTAGGATCATCTATAGCACATTCTATCTATTGTTGTTCTAGGCTTTGTGTTTACTCATCAGTTATTTCTTCAGACTAAATCACACAGTTTGCTTGTTCTCTTAACGCTCACCCCGGAGGAACAGCGACTAACCAATCAGAACAAACTGGAGTCAGTTCTGGGAATTCTTCATTCAAACTGGAGCTGGAAGCTGAAAATGAAACCAAGACAATTAACTTTACCTCTAATGTACGGAATTGGTTCGGCTTTTCTCCAAATGAAACGAGCCAAACAACAGTCCTGTCAAAAATCTGCACTGACAGGAATCGCACGTCAAATGGCACCACAAAAASAGGCAGCAGATTACAGACTGAAACAAACCACTTTAATCCTCTTGCTGCCCCTGGGTCAAAATGACCCACAAGGTGTTAAGATTAATGCCTCTTGGGTCATTCTGACCCAAGGGATGCTGAAGGGTTAATGCTGACATTTGATAAAGGCAGCCCATTTAAGGAAAGCAAACAGTGGAAACAAGGAACTGAAGCAGTCACCTTTTACCTCATAAAAACAGTAAAATACAAGGGATGAAAAAGCTCCTGGGTTTTATTAATCTGCAGAATTTAGACTTCGTCTTTTTTCTGAATGATGTTAAACTTCAAGGTAATCAGTTTACCCCAAAGTTAAAATTTTTATTTCACCATTTTCAATAAGACATGAGATTTTATCTTAAAGCTTAATTC
>NW_013952542.1:875981-881820 GCF_001266775.1 Austrofundulus limnaeus
TTTAAAAGGACATTTCCTCATATATATTATCAGTGATGGGCTCAGCTCACCAAAAAGTTAGCTTCACTAAMCACTAAACCGCTAAACAAGAATCTTAGCTTCGCTAACACTAAGCTGATGAAAATATTAGTTGAAGTTAAAGCTAACTTGATGAGCTTCAAACTGAAAATTTACAAAACAGCCAGGTATAGTAGCATATTTAGAATTTTAGTGGAACAAATAATTTAGCTAAGTGTGCTRAACGTTTTCAAAGTTAGCAAAAATGCTAAAGGGCTAAACAAATAATCTGTTCCTCTATTAGCGTTTTAGCACAACTGTGTCCATCACTGGATAYTATATAGGCTTCAAATCTCTTGCATGGGTTCAGAGTAGGGATGCACGATATACAGCATTGGCATCAACATTGGTATCGGCCAATGTTAGTCATTTTTTAGAATATCGTATCAKTTYGGTAAGAAAAACTGGGCCAATATTAACGTCCGAAATTGATTTAACCATTTTTTAGCTTTGTGTTTCTGTAWTGGGAGGGGAAATRGTTGGTTGAATGGTATCTGTTTGATCGCTGGCAGGAATAACTGAAGCAGAGAGCCATGTCAGGGGTATGGTCAATTTTTTAAGGTATCGAAAAAAGACACAAATGTGTTTGTGCGTATAAATAATGTGTGTGTTTGTGTAATATCGATAAATATCGGTTATTGGCCTTAACACCAATAGTAATATCAAATATCGATATGGGCTGATATTTTCATTTTGGTGTATCATCTTTGTTGAGAATCTTTCAATTGGGTAATCTTACCCACTTCTAGCTCGAGATGGGCTCAATTTATGGGTCCGATTGGTGGAAGGAAGATGGYCTCGACACGGCCATGACACCTGTGCAAAGCCGTGGCAAAAGATGACTMCAATAATTTGACTAATATTAACCTAAGCTACTACATTCCTTTTAATCTTTTTTTAAATAAGACCAATGGTTTTGATACGACCATTTCTTGTATTATTATTAATACCTAAGTTAAGATCTTTGATGTAAGTGGGATCATGGAAACAAGCARGTTTGCAGCTAGATACTGTTCGTTGGTAGCATTATTTAGGAATATGATGAACTGAGAGCGTAAACTCACAGAGGAATTAACAGGTCCTGAGTAACAAGCCAAGGTGCGATCAGTGCGCAGCTTAGCGTACCRTCTCTGGCATTAGCACATGCTGTCTGTACGTGTCAGCTGCAAATAAAAAGGTGTAAAAACTCCTTTTTGGCTCTGAGGCAGAAAGCACAAGAAGGGGAGGAAAAGTTATCAATAATAATGGCTGTCAGTAGTATCTTGAATCACATTTTAAAAAAAGCTGTAGCTAAGGACACTTTGACATTTTATCTGCTTATTGCAGTTTCAGATCTGACTTTGAAAAAAAAAAAACAACACGACAGATGTTTTCACCAACTGCTGGCTGCTCCGAATCCCTTTGAAATAGTCCTAAACCCCATTTTTAAGAAGCCTTAAATGAAAACATTAATCACGACACAGATTTGTAGACGTGGCAGTCGACATCAGAACCCAGCAGCACTTTCACACGTCTCTGGAGTGTGCTCAGAAAGCTGAAGGAGTGCTGTGAGTTTGACATTGAATACATAATGGCAGTCTGGTGTTGAAAGGCTGTCTGCTACAAATGTTCCTCCTGTCACAGTAAGAGGGAAAAAACAAACACCTTTTAGCCTCCAAAGAAGTGTTTGAATGCCCTCGGAAATTAAAAATTAAAAGTCTGGCACGTGTATCGACTTCAACGTTGGTGCTTCTAATCAGATGTTCTAACGATTTAAAGAGGGGGAGTTTGAGCTGTCACTCGGTGACCTACTTTTGTTTTTTTTAAGCACATAATAATGAATCTCTCACACAACACAGACGCTAAAATAAACAACCGGTGATCAGAATCCATATTCATACTGACAATGATCCAAGTCCCCRGAGATTAGAACGAGCCGACAGAAACAAAGAGTGTTTTTCAGACGTCAAACTTCACCATCTCACACAAACGTAGAGCATGAAATAAGGTCTGAACTCTCACCTGGGTGACAATTTATAGCTGGTTCAGAACAAAGACAAGGTGATAAATCATTTAAAACCAGTGTCCGCAAGTTTTATTACAGCTAAAGCATGAAATGTAGCCTCTTTSTGCGAACTGTAATGTTTTAAATGAATTACAAACGTTTAACTGAAGAAATCACARTGAGCTGTAGAGCATTTATACTGCGTTATAATCATTTTTATCCCCTTGTGGTTTTTAGTAAATTGAACAGATTAACACTATCAACAAAATGAAGCGTTTACGTATGGAAGCCAAGAGAGGACATGATTAGACATTTGTTTTCYTGAAKTTTATCACATTATTACAAAGACATSCTGGACGACAATCTGATRCRGTCGGCAAAGGAACAACAGCTTTGGWTAAGATTAGGTTTCTAACAAGACAACGACCTGAAGCTAACAGAGAAAGCTCCATGGATATGGGTTAAAGAAAAGGTGAAAGTTCTAGAGTGGCTGACTCAAAACCYAGATCTGAACCTAAAGGACCTGTTTCTACACAACCTGAAAGACACTGAACTTTGCAAAGAACAGAGTAAAACTCAAGTATTTAGATGTGCAATCACAACATAATAGATACTGTATGTCTGCAGCCAAAGGTGCTTGTACTGAATAATGATGAAAACAGTATGCAGTCACTTATTTCACATTTAACTCTGTTGGAATTTAATTAGCTTTGACAATGAAGACCTTCTTGTATGTTTATTTTTGTCAGCAAAGCCAATAAATATCAACCTTGACTGGTGTAAATTAGCAATAAAAGCATTAAACATATGAAGAGGTGAATATTTTTAAGGCATCATAACTATTGAGAACTAATGGACCACGTGTGTTAAACTCAAGGCTCGCAGGCCAAATGTGGCCCAAACAAGCATATGCCACATTAAAGTCGCCATAAACTACATCTTCCATAATGCATGCTGAATATTTTACCTGTAAAATGATGACACGCCACCATTAGATGGAGGTGAACAGAGTTCAAAAAGCCGGTGAAAGTTACAGTGTAAGATGCATTTCTTAGACTAATTTTGTTGTGGCCCATTTGTACTGGGAAGTGGGAATTTCCCACTCACAAGTTGTACATTTTAGTGGGAATTTCCTGTATTATTTATTTAACATTTAGTCAGTTGTATACATAGTACTTTTCAGTGTTTATAAGAGGACATGTTAAAACACTGTTTCTATGCAGGAAAAACCATGCAGAGCTCAGTTATTGTTTGTTAGCTATGCTTAATTTTAGCAATGAGATGACGAACATTAATTAATTACAAATGGCCCTTTGAGGGCCACCATAAAGCTCACATGGTCCTCGGTGAAAATAAGTTTGACCCTCCTGTGTCAGACGGCACATCACTTCAAAGTTGGTGAGTCTATCCCCTTTGCAAAAGCCAATTTGTATACTCACAACTATAAAACCATGCATTAACTGAACCAAATCCTGAGTAGTGAGTCAGTACTGGGACGGCACAAGAGGGTTTGCGGTCTGCACAAATATCTTATAAAGCCTTTAATACCTGTTGGATGTCACAGCCAAAAAAGTAAATACTTACTGGCAGAGTTGGTAAATAATATTTACTAACTCAGTCACGAAACGAAAACGGCAGCACACTGAACAGATTTTTTTCACTATTTTCTCTTTGTTTATGCCCAGAAAGAAGAAACCTTTCAAATGTCACTAATTTTTTTCAGATAAAATAAATACTGTATTTATAGATTTGTATGCACTCAAACACTTGAATAATACCAAACTGCTTGAAAGTTGAACGGAGCTGCTTTGCATGGAGCTTTGAGATACTTCATAGAGCTGTATAAAGTAAGCAGAAAGCCGCACGTAATAGATAGGTCTCAGTGTAGGTGTTTTGTGGTTTCAGTGGCTCAGAGTTTAGATAGATCCCATAAAGAAACCATTAAATGTGAGMCTTTCTTTCCTTTCTGCAAAGAAAAAAAAAACATAAATCTCAGTGACAGAACAATAAGACAGAGAAACTCAACACTCTGAGGACCAAACTTCAGTCCTGAGAAGACATCATGTTCAGTTCTTTCAGGGACAGCCAGTGTGTAACAGTGTCTGACACAGAAACACACTAATGCAGCAGCAGACAAAGACATATTTGTTCGTAATGGTCTTCAGTTTCACGTTGGCTAAAGTTTGAGACTTCTCCCATGAGGCTCCGTCCTCGTTGACCCCTGATAGTCTCTGTGGTTCACAGATAATGTGCGAAGGCTTACAGGCACTGCTTATGAATCATAATCACTGTAACTGGTGACATAATCCAGCCTTAATCTCAACCTTTGATTAAAGGAGAGAAATTCCAGAAAGAGGACAAATATTTAAATTAACCTGTATTAAAGGGAACTCCGACTAGTTGTAACATCAGACATCATTTGATAAAAAAAATCACTTGAACTATATAAAGGAGATGGTAAAAATACTGTAGGCTGTTTAGGTTTTATAAATTAAAAAATATACTGTTGCATGAACATGTGGATGAAGGACAAGAGTTGCTTCATAAAAGGCTGACCTCAGCTTTAGCCTTTTGGCTTTCATGTTAGATCCAGAGCTAATACCACATATTTATATGTTATATATAAATATGATAAATTATATATATATAAATTATAAATTATATATATATATATAAAATTTATTTATTTATCAGAACATGCAACTAAAGCCCAAATCTTTCTTACATCGCCATAATTAACGTGGCGATGTACAACACGTGCAAGTAGTCTGAGATATTTTTAAGAAGTCAAAGTTGAGACAAAGGTTATTTCTCAAGAGAACAGGTGATTTGTCTGAGCAGTCCCACTTACAGTATGAAACCATCACCTCACTTGATAATTGTTCAATTTGGTTCTCTGAAAATTGAACTATAGCCAAGCCAACTAATTATCAGTGATTCAATGAGCTGATTAGAAAAAAATTATATGTGCTCGCTTAGGTTCTTTTCCATTACTGTTTTATTTTTATAATTAGGGCTTCTGAGCCTTCATGCATATCTTTGTTCCACTTTTCCTTTTATCAAGTTTCCTTGGGTGTTTCAGGACTATTTTTGGACATAGTCTGTCCTAAACCTCTTTTATTTGCTTTCCTGACAGTCTTTAAGGGTAGGGCCTCACATATTTCATTATACATAAGAATTTAGAGGATTTGTATCATTCTGATGTTGTGYATTTCAGTACACTTTTTGAAGTGTCACATAGTCAAAGGCCTTCAGCTATAAATACTTTTACTCTTCAAAGTTCTGTCTTGAACAATCTCAGACAAATCAACAAGCACACTTAAAATATCATTTTTTTAAAATACCTAAGGTGTTTCTTAACCCTTTGAGAGAATTAGGTTTACAGCAGTCCATACAGATGCTGTATATACAGTACGCTAACACAAACAAGAGCTAATTTTACCTCCCAGGTGTTATATACAGCCTGACACAAACTAATAAAGAACCCAAACCCCCCCCTTCTCTGTGACGTGGTTAGGATTCATGCAATTCAAGAGATGCAACACGATCTGGTCGAACATCTTGGCAGATGGGCGGCTCTGAACCAGGAGGCGAGGACGCACACCTGCTGTCCCCCAGTGACTGTGCTCAGCAACAAACCTCTCAAATGTCATTAAAAGCCACAGACGCACAGGTATTTAATATAAAGACTGAGGTCAACTACACTAAAGTCCTAATAACTCTAAACCGGAGTCAAATTTAGGCCTGTCACGATAACAAATTTTGCTGGGCGATTAATTGTCTCAAAATTTATTGCGA
>NW_013952542.1:882151-891084 GCF_001266775.1 Austrofundulus limnaeus
GTCTCTGTCTCTCTCTCTCTCTCTCTCTCTCTCTCTCTCTCTCTGTCTCTGTCTCTGTCTCTTTCTCTCTCTCTCTCCCTCCTCAGCGAAATCCAGGCTTTAGTGCTCCGACGCTTCTGCAGCCGCGTTCTGCTTTGAAGCGTTTATTTAGCAACGAGCTCTCATGCTAAAGCGAGAGTTGACTCCTCCCACACTAAGAAAACAGGAGGGGAGGGGTCAGTTGCGCTCCTGTGTAGCGGAGCACAGAGAGGGAGAGAGACGACGGAAAAAAACAAGCAGGAAAATGAAACTTATCGCTGTCTTTTTTTTAACCGACCTCAAAAAAAGTTATCGTGCGATTAATTGATTTATTGACTATCGCGACAGGCCTAGTCAAATTTTACGTGCTAGCGAAAGAATACTTAAGGTTTGACCACTTTAAAACTACATGTTGGTAATGTAAACAGGACTAAGTTTTGGATTTATATGTTTGTCTGAGAAGATAGGTGAAGTGTATTTATTCAAACTTTGATAGGACCAGAATCACAAGTTTAAAARGCACTTGAGATATGTCTGATACAATAAATATATTTAGTTTCTCACTGTTTTCTAATAAATTATATAGAGATAAACCTTTTGACTTTTCCAATCAAACTGGTGTTGCATAAAGGATCTGAATCAAGTCTGACTGGATTAGTAGGGTTGGGCATAATCGTATYGTGTGCAATTAATCGTCAGAAAAACATTAATCGATTAATTTTTGGCAGTTGACAATTAATAAGATTAATGCCACCTGGCAGACTAACCGCTTGGTGTTCCTCTCTGATTCAAATATGACCAATGTTAAAAAAATTGTGTAATTTATTTATCTATCAACACAATTTAAAGTTTGATGTATAGCCTGAAGTCTGTAATTTTGACACAATTTGGAACAGATTTTTACGAAGAGCCAATTTTCTCCCTATAAATTGGTCATGTGACTAGGACATAAGGGTGTCCAGGGATTCTGGGGGATTAATCGTCAAATTAATCGCTATCGGCTAAATATCACAATTAATCGTGATTAATTTTTTTGCCAATATTGCCCAACCCTATGGATTAGATGACTCAGCTTTACATTAGAGCTGTGTTCTGAACCTGCATGGCTCCACATTTAGACAAATTTCTCAAAGGCGCTCATCTATTGTGTTTCTGCCTGGCTGCAGCGAATAACTCTTTGGCATTTCAAACGACTTTATTTGAGCTATAGGAACATTTGGGGAGTTTCTTAATAAGGATTTTTTATTTAAAACCTGGATCTCACCGGGCTGCAACTACTGGAGAGTAGCTCAAGATTAAAAATGGCAAGAAAATACAGTCATTTTTATTTGAATTAGTACTTAAATCTTTTAAATTTGAGCCACAAAAGAGTGAGACCTCAGGCAAGGAGATTTATACAAGTTTTTAGTGAATGCCGTTAAATTAATGAGAATCTTAAACTCAACTTTACTAGTCACAAAAGTGAYGAGATAAAGTCATAATGACTAAAACTTACAGTTTGAAAGATATAGAACTGACTTTTTGCCCCCATAAAGTTAAAGAGGTAAACCAAGAAGCTGGGAAAAGCTGTTGCCACCTCCTATAGCACACAGCAGTGGTCTGTGCATCCCCTCAACATGGGCTGGGGTCCAGTTTTAACACTGCAGCCCTTAGCGTTCTCAGCACAGGACTCATATAGATGAGACACCACCGGGCTGCAGGGTATAAGTGTCTCTCACACCAACCCGTCTCTGCTACTTAAAAATGACTCCTGATAACAGAAGATATGACTGAGGGTMCCTGACGTTTATTAGCAAGAGACCCTTCGAGGCTCTCGGATGTCAAACCCCCTCTGTGTACATGTTTCCTCTAACACTGCWTGAACTGCTTCATGTTGGGTTGTAGAGTTAGCATCTTTACTTTACAAAGCATAAAATCTCATTGAACACATCCAATACAAGCCTATAAATATTCACATTAAACTGATTTTAATGATAAAGTCCATAAAATAATGATGTGAGTGTTTATTGATGTGTCATAACTGTAGGAATGCTGACTTGGCTGCCTCCTGTGATGACTAACAGCTAAATATCTAAATAATAYGACTGGTAACCTAACCCACTGTCACAAGCTGGAACTTGCAGTTTGCACTGTAAACTAAATATTTACTTGTCCTGCGTGAACCAACCCCCCACCCCCACCCCACATACACACACTGTGAAGGTGTCGGGTCAAATGCTTTTGTGTCAACACTAACATGTCAAACTGTATTATTACTCAGGCTTTCTCTTGTGTCAGTTGTGTGGTGAGAAAAATCAAACTCTTTTTGACACGAATGTAGCTCAGGTGTTTACATACAGGTCCGGTTCCGACTCAAAAAGTGAAYTGATGGAGAGCAGAATCCTGATATRTTACAGAGGTTTTGCTGTTAGGCCCAAATATTTGGTTCTTTATCCCAGTGTGTCCCTGTGTTTCTGCTTCCAGCTTGTTAAAAAAACAAAAACACGTCTTTACTTGAGACACTTGAACAGTTGAAGAGATTAACCAGTTTTTCACTTCTGCTTTAGTCTCATTAGATAGGAGCTTAGTCTTGAAATGCAGTGACTGCTTGGCAAGCGTCTGGAATCGGTCGACATGACCTGCGCAGAAAAAACTAGTCTTAATGAGTTTTTTTTTTTTTTGAATATTGAGTTATTATTAATTTTTAATTCTCCACTTCAATAGCTTAAAACCAGTGGTGGCACAGCTAACCAAAATGTTAGCCTAACGYTAAACAGCTAAAAAAATAAAAAATTAGCAGAAGGTAACACTAACGGCTAATTGCTCGCTGCTTAGTTGACTGTCATTCAGTCTGTCTTCATCTCCTTGAAACTGAAGACAGGTGGGACTGACACAAACCTGTTCATCAGTTTGTTAGTGAGCTGTTAGCTGACTTAAAGATGGCAAAACATAATTTAGCAGAARCTGATTGGTCCTCGRTTKTCAAAGTTTSTGGAAAAAGTTAAACAAMAAATTTGTTCCTCTATTAGTTGACTAGCAGAACCATACCCATTACTGCTTAAAACAATGCATTAGTTATTGAAATTTGTTGATTTAYCACCTGGCTAACAAGAAGCTAGTTTTGTTTACAAGATATATTTAACCGTTAACCTCACTCTAAATACAAAAAGTCACGCTTTAATGTCTTTTTCATCCAGTGTGAATTAATAACAGTGAACACACAGGCCACATGTCAAACAAAAGTCTGATAAAATTCAGAATATTTCTCCTGGACAAAAACAAAACAAAAGGGTTTTTGCTTTAATTAAATCAACCTAGACTTGCTGCAAAATGAAAAGCAACATAGAACTGAAAAAAAAAAACTATTGTGAAAATACTAAATAAATAAAATGTGTAACACCGACTAAACTTCACAGCTAGCTGAGCGCTAGTGTGACAAAAAAAAAGTCTTGATATCAGGGATATTGAATAAACACACAAATGGCCAACCACAGTAATTTTTAAAAGCCTCAAATATATTACACAATGGATTGCCGTACAAGAATCTCTCGTCTCGTAAGTCGTCTCCAAAAAAGCTCAACTGACTCAAACCAGCAGATCTTCAATATTCTGACCATTTTTCAGAAACAGATAAGCTTTGTTTAATATAAAGACCTTTAGATAGCATTTATTCTGCTTCTTTCCTGTAGTGGCTGTTCACTAAGTGCAGTTAAATAAAACATGTGCCAACTGAAACAGAACATCTGTACTGAACCATCGCGGTATAAATACATGTATCGTTACAACACTACCAGTTTGTGAAAGCATCATAGCTAAGATCCTCTTCACCCTGGATAATGAAACTGCTACAACATATACTGTATATGTTGTATATGATGTGCAAAACGCTTTTTTAAAAAAATCAGCCAGAGTAAGGTGTATGCCAGGTCTGATGTTTTCAGGGTTCCCCATTTAATGCATGATGGGTCCTTGATGGYCTTTAGCATGCGTGAACGTCAGTAGTAAGGTTGTGGTGATTTATCATTGTGGCRGCGATGTGTTKGGAGCCAAATGACAGGAGATGACCTGAACTAGTCTTGTCCAAAAGCRACATTGTGTCAACTGAACATTGCTACATGATAAACAGGGTGTCTGAGCTCACCTCCACGCTCTCGTTGACCTCGATCCCCCCGTCGTTGTCGTCGTCCAGCTGTTTGTGGATGTGCCGCAGTGCCTCCAGACTGAAGCGGTCGGCCTCGCCCATGCATGGTGGCATCACGATAAGACAGGGATCTACAGGGAGCGCAAGGAGAGCTTGTGAGTCCAGGTGCGTGTCGGGGATACAACAACGCTGCTGATGGTTTGGAGAGCAACGAGTCTCCATTTTTATAACGATGCAGATATGAATCAATCAAAACAGCCGAGACTTTCATGGAACTGCAGGTCTGACTCATCGGGGATAACTATTTGGCACAGAGGTGTCTCGTATACTAAAAATACATTCCAGAGTCACAGACAAGTCATGGTGATGTACCTATTGTATTAAACTGGCATCACATAGTTTCATTTGTTCAAAGAAAACCCTGCAGTGAGAAGAAAAATGGTATTTAAATCAGCAGGAAATGRTCTTTCTGCCGTTCAAATGCCAGTGATCTCAAATTACGTCTTGTCAAACAGCTTTTAGGGTAAATCATAAAAATGCGGAAAGAAAGGTTGGACTTGCTGTAAAGAGGTGATTAATCTGGAGCAGTATTAGTAGCTCTTGGAATAGTGGTGTGTAATGTGTTTCAAACTGAGCAGAAGCAAAAAGACAAACTGCTGCTTCTGCCGGACCCCCGCAGGGTGGACCCCCACCTTCCTCTTTTTTAATTTGTCCCTACTCCCATTTCAACAGGAGGAACGAGTCCATTACCTCCAGCCCTCCATCCATTCAAGCCATGAACAGTTTGAACGGGACAGAAGCCAGACTGTCTGGGTGCGCTCGCACACACACAATGAGCCAGATTTGAACACACATGAACGACTATCACATCTGCCAAGATCCTAAAGACGTTCGTCCACAAATACACAACCGTTTTTCTTACTTAATATGTAAACCAAGTCTCTCTGTCCAAACCAAATGATGCTGAATGTGATTCAGACTAAAACTGAGCAGCAGACGACACACACTTCAACACACATTACAGAGCTGGAACCATCAGAAGGCAGGAGGGAACAATTAAGAGAACATCAGAAACAGTTAGGAAGCATAAAGGTTAAAATTAGTGGTGTCCCAATATAAGATACTGATATTGGTATTGGACCTGATACCAGCATTTTTACTTGTACCGGTACAACATGCCCCGATACTTGGGACTGATCCCAACACCAGTATTGGTACTGGGATGCCGATATTGATGCTTCATTAATTGTGTTACAATTTACATTTTAAGTGAMAAATTAATCAGTTTCATGTTATACCAGTTGAAAGAAAGTCTTTTTTTTTATTTTAAAATGTTGCAACAGTATACTGTATATCATGCTGTATATTTGATTTGAGCCATCCGGGGGGCTGTAGGTCCATAAGGAAGGAGAGTCACCTTGTTCTAAATAAAAGAAATGTGTTTTTAAAGTCTTTGTGTAATGGATAAGGCTGAACTCAGTAAGCACTCTGTATTATTGAATACCCAAACTGAAGTACTCATGCCTGTACTTTTTTCAAAAAAATACAGCTTCACACATGCAGTAAATAAAAAAGGTTCCAATTTGTGKTTAAAACTTTATACAGGGGTTAGACAATGAAACTGAAACASCTGGTTTTAGACCATAACATCCCTTTCAGACAGCTTCCTCTTGCGTCCACAGTTAATCCCGTTGGATGTGGTTGGTCCTTCTTGGTGGTATGCTGACATTACCCTGGATACTGTGGCTCTTGATACATCACAAAGACTTGCTGAACCTTCACACTCTGCTCTTACTGGTGCAATGTGCAACTAATGAAGACTGGTCACCAGGCTGGTCCAGTTTAGCCATAAAAACCACCCACACTAAAATGACAGGTGTTTCAGTTTCATTGTCTAACCCCTGTAATTTCTTGTAMTTTTGCACCGATCAAAATTCAATTCTTTACCATTTTGTAACATTTAGGGTTTAACGTCAAGGTAACTTCACATTTTCCAATTTGAAATCTTGTACTTATTCACGCCCCAATTTCACGTCGACCTGTAAGACTCTTTTGATTTAAAAATGTYTAAATCTGAAATAAATCTTTGTACAATGGTGGGTTTTTAATTGCACATTTCAAACATGAAACATAAACTATCTAATTTAGTTCTGATGGATGGTCTGAGACGACAGCGGAGCTTGCGTGAAGCAGAACTTGTTCACTGAACACTGGACGTCTTAATTACAGAAACATCACTTGGAGACTTCCAGAAGAAGCAAACGGTGGTATTTGATAGGATTCGTGTCTGGGGCTAAGTTTGGACCGGAGGACGAACTGAGAAGGGACGAATGTGTCAAATGAAGGAACCAGAACTGGCGAAGAGCCGTGGTGGGTCTTAGCCAGAGTTTAGATAACACTCTGATCACTTGTTCAGGTGTAACTGGAAACCTCRGAGCTGAGGGAAGTGAACCACACACAGCTGCTTTAAAGTCACCACTTCCTGACGGCCCACAGAGAGACAACTCCTGTTTCCTGATACAACACGGAGGGCCACCAATCAGCAGTGGGCTCTGAAAAACAGGAACGAAGCCACCACAAAACACTTTAAACCAATTCTGTTTTGACATGAAGCCACTAAATGACATTTGTCTGTCATATCTTCTCAGTTAAGTATTATTTAAATGCTGTGACATAAGGTCACCTGATGCTGGAGAACAACTTACATAATATATTTGCCTAGCTGGTCTGGGAAGTTTACATAGTCTGATGTTTGCATAGCAGCAAGCTTATCTATTAGGTTGTTTGGTTATTTAAAGAGACACTAAACTCTTTTAGTTTCACCAGAACACAGAGGCAAAGAACCGCAGCGGCACGTCGTCCTGCAAGTCCCAGTTTGGTGTTTTACAGAAATGT
This sequence comes from Austrofundulus limnaeus, assembly GCF_001266775.1. Classification (NCBI taxonomy): domain Eukaryota; kingdom Metazoa; phylum Chordata; class Actinopteri; order Cyprinodontiformes; family Rivulidae; genus Austrofundulus; species Austrofundulus limnaeus. The sequence goes on from NW_013952542.1 coordinate 889,185, forward strand.
CAGTTCTGACAGCAGCTTTGGGCTCTAAGATGTTGGTTCTTTTTGTTGTCAAACGGCGCGCAGCTGTAGTGGCCCAATTCTGTTCCGCGAAGAAGTTCAAAACGACGCGAAAACAACCTGCTGTCACCGGCTGAGCCACCCGCTGTGAGATTCACAAACGTGACAGAACAGGCCTTTTCCTTCACCAGGTGTCCCGTCTTTTTTGGGGKTTTTTACGACGTTTGAGCGGATTGTTTAGCATTACAAAGAGGAAATGTGGAACAGGAAGTGGACTTTGGTGACCCCTGAGAAGTTATTGGAGGGGGGATGGGGGGTGCTCCCTTRGAATCAAAACACTCTGGAGGAGCAGGAGAGAGCCTGAAAGATGACAAATTTGGAAAGCACTGGGTTATTTTTAGCCCAACAGGCGTGTAAAAGCTCAACAATGGCAGAGGTCTCCCTTGCTCAAGCATGCGGATGTTTAACACACACACATACACACACACACACACACACACACACACACACGCACACAAGGAAGCTGTAGTAAAGTATTTTACTTGTGCTGTAACACAGATGAATGTGAGTCGTCACCTTGTAATTCATCTTTTATCAATTTTCTACCAGCTTTGTTGTTAAATCTAAAAAATAATATTCGCTATTAAGAACTACCGTAACCAAAACTAAAATTCTCACTATGTCAAGGTCTTTCAAAGCCACTATGAAGCATTTTATAAAGTGCAAAACATCAGTTTAACCAAGGAATGTAATATTGTTTAATCATTTTAAGTAAGATCTCGTGCATTTCCGGTCAGTCAATAACTGACAGGAAAAATAAGGACAGAAATTCAGCTTTTAACAGTTTGTTGATTCCAAAAACAAAAAATTTTCTTGTAAAAAATAYTTTTGTGCTACTTTACATTTCTTATATGTATCTTGCTGACTTAGATTTAAATCAAGTTCAAATTATTGGTGCTGTAAAAGTCTACGAAACGATTTGCAATACGCGATACCGCATTGTGTTAGTTAATTATTGCACTTAAAGCTTATTTTGGACTCAGGCTGTCCCAGTAACTGCCTGCACAAAATATTCATATACCAACAAATAACCCTACACAATACAGTCCAATTTTTTTTTGCATTATTCCCTGTATTTGTMGGCCACATTGGAGGAGTTTTCAAATTTAGGCAGCCTCCGGCGCGGAGCTGAGACGTAAGCAACCGACGAATTTGGTATTGGGAGGATGCAGTCAATCGTCCCAACACAAAAACGGCTATAGCTCAGTCAGTTTTACAGATCCTGAGCTAAAAAGTAGGTGTGGTGGTAGCTGAGATTTGTCTAATTCAGTGTCTAAATCAGAGTGCTTATATATATAAAACCCTGCAGTTTCGTATAACATCAGAACGTCATTTTTAAGGTTGGCCAAAACCAGCAATGACTCTTCCCATCATAAGACGATCTAAAACAGAGATTCTTAACCCATGGGCACCACCTTGAGGGTTGCAAAAGAACAACAGTTTTTAACTTTGGGCCGCAGAGGGCCGTGGGACTGCATTGATTTTTAATAAGGTGCAATACATTTTCTCACCACTAGTAACAGTAGTGCACCACTCAGTCGTTTAACAACTTTTTTAATATATGGAAGAAGAACCTTAGAAACCTGCCGAGAATGGAAACTTATTTTAAATGAAAAGTAGAAGCAAAAATGAAAGCAACTCATCAAAAAACACCAAAGTTTGTCACTATAATAAAGTGCAGCTTCTGTTTTTACCATACAATATTTTAAAAGTTCAAAACGTTATCAAATACAGTTGCAGATACAACTATATTTTAATTTGCACTTTAGTTAATTTTTGTAGTTTTTTTCAACATTTTGAATGTATTTTAAAGAAATTTTAAACTTGCCAAAAAGCTGTTGTT
>NW_013952542.1:891791-894846 GCF_001266775.1 Austrofundulus limnaeus
TGTATGTATGTATGTATGTATGTATGTATGTATGTATGTATGTATATATATTTGTGCTGATAAGCCTGAGTGGTCTGTTGACTGACCTTTGTATTTGTTCAGATAATTGTTATGGGCAGGTTACAATATAAAAATAATCATGTCTTGTGATTATTTGACAAGAGTTTTACTTTTAAACTGTAAGTGTATTTAATTTAGTTATGTTAGTTCTGATAATTTAGTTATGACGTAAATACAATAAAAATTAAACCAAGATTTAGATTAGAATAATTATCATTTTGATCCGTACATTGGTAATCTCTGACTGGGCCTCGTGCCACTTTATGTTCAACAAATTGGGCCCCGAGGTCAAAAAGGTTAAGAACCCCTGAAAAGCAGCGGGCGCTATGTATTCCTTTGGGGAATGCAAAGTCTTACATTTCAAAAGGACTACAAACAGGAATCTACGGCTCTATATTTACTTGAACAGGCCATCACTGACAGACAGGCCTGTTATGAGAAAGTCTTCTCAGTCAGATCTTGAACTTGTCCAGAACAGGTCAGACCTTTTTTTTTTTCACGAACTCTCAGCTCCGTTCACAGACACTTCAGCCTTTCAGACACTCATAACACGACCCAGACGCTTCGGCGGATCGGCAAGGCGACTTCAGGTGTCAGCTGTTCCGTGCTGCTCTCTCCTCCACCGTTACCACGACGTCAGCAGTGTATTAAACTCTGCTGGTGCTGAGCCCATTTATGACGAATGTGCTCATATTTCTTATAAAAACAAGAATTAGAAAGTGCTCTCCGTCAGATGCCCGGCATTGCGTGAATGCGGGTGAAGGAATGTGATGTCGACGTGCAGCAGGGCCCCGGTCCAGCGYGAGCGGGGGCCGGTGCCTATGTGGCAGTGTCATAAGTCAAGCTGACGGGTCAGTAATAAAGGCGGGTAAATAAAGCTGCAGGAGGGTCTACCATTTCAGCTCATCAGCAGCCATTACTAAGACACAAATATCATTAGCCACCAGCTAGTCCTGAGAAAGACGCCTRGAGGAGGAGAGGCAGTTAAAGAAAAAAGATACAGAAAGCATTTGTTACACTCAGTTTTCACAAGACGTTAAAAGAGTATAGATTAAAAATGGGCATCTTTTAAGCTGATGGGCTTATTACAAAGAGTTCAACTGATCAGAAAGAGTGAGAAAGACATATCTAGGATTATAGCCACTTTCCCTGGTAATGCTGTTGYGAAATAAAAGCATTATCAGTTGTTTGACGTGTTGACAGGTGCAGTTTCGAACTCCTCCTGGTGTCAAAACAAAATCATCACTGAGCAGAAAGAACAGCCCAAAGATGCACACAATTACATAATTATTTCTTTCTAGAAACGTGTCAACCGCCACAGATGCCACCTACATTGAAATCCACTGTACATGTTTGGCGTGTCTGAACGCAGACTGATCCACCCCGACATGGATTGCAGTTTGCAGAAAGTAAGAAGCCATGGATTAACAATGGATTGTGCACTGATAGAGGTGGAGGTGGATCAACTCAGGCATCTGTGAGGTCTCACTGAGGTCTGACTAGGTATTAAAGCATCCTTTTAATAAGACTTTAAAAAAAGACCTGGATAGTTCAAATACTTATTTATCGTCAGTAAACCAGTAATGAACTCTATGACTTGTTGAGCCTGGTCCTTCCCACTGAATAGGAGCCGTTTTCTTAAACATCTGAACCACCTTAATGAGCGTCAGTAATCCTCTGCTTGGGCAACAGCTTCAAACAGAAGGGCAGATAAAGAGGAGGAGGAACAACCGGAGCGAAACAAGTCAAGTCTCACTAAGTCCGACCTGAATACTTCCAGAAAAGGAGACGCTCCGTGAGCCTTCACTGGAATGTTTGAATACCCGAAAAAAAGCGAGACGCCTGACGTAGGCGTCAGGCGCGAGGATGTAGAAGGCAAACGACTGTTTCGTTAGCCGGTTCTGATGTTCTCCTCTGGATTAATGAGCCGAATGTCTCCAGGAACACAGAGCAAGATGATGGAATTATGCTAGAACTAAAAAAAGAAAGTTCGAACTGAATATCACAATGAGAGTTCAGCACATGCATCAGGTACCTGTTGCACAATGACTGAGTTCTGCAGAAATTAACTTATGCAAAGTGGAAACTGTTCAAACAGGCGTAAACAAAGCGCATCCTGGGTAACCCCAGCCGGGATTAGGTGTTCCTCATCTGTTTTGTGGCCTTGTGGATGGAAGACTGAGGATAAATATGGTAACACTAGTCTCCCAATGAGCACTTCATTTCTAAATTTGGACAAAAACAAAAGTTAGGACCTAAAAACAAAAAGCAGAACCAGATATGAAAAAAAAGTGTCTATGAACTCCCAAAACTGTATGTCTTATTGTATATAGAATTTGTTTTTTTATAAAGAAATGAATAAACTAAAAACAAAACTGTAAACCAAAACTTGAACATGTTGTTATAAAAGTCTTATTTCAGAATAACAAATTTAATTTCTCTGTGTTTTTTTATGTAAATGTTTAGGATAAACCTATATATGTCCATTTAGGCAAACTGCAGATTGTTCATGATTGGTGACAAAAAGCTGTATGACCAGTGGTGGACATGGTTCCACTAATCAGCTAAAAGCTGCTCACAGCAGAATTCATTTTTCGTTTAGTGGATTAACTTTTTCACAAAATTTGAAAACCGTTAACAGACCAGTTAGCTTCAGCTAAATTAGGTTTTGACAACTTTAAGTCCGCTAACAGTTAACTAACAAACTAACAACAGGTTTGGGTCAGTCCAACCAGTCCTCAGCAAGAAGGAGACAAAGCCTGAAACWGTTGCTTCTGCTAATTTTTACGTTTAGCAATTGGCAAAGCTATGTTTTTAGTTAGCTGTGCACAACATTGCTTTAAACATCTAAAGGGCTCGACACACGGGAGGCGACGTCGCTCGCTCTCCATWYAWTTCCTATGGAGCCTGTGCGGTGAGGCGACAATCGCTTGCCCTCCTCCAGCCACGCGACCGGCGAAAATAGTGCATGTGAAATTTCGCGCTCGTACACGTA
>NW_013952542.1:896358-905242 GCF_001266775.1 Austrofundulus limnaeus
GCGATCGCTATCGCGTCCCGTGTCGGGTTTCACCCTGGCTGCGATGACAGCCGTTAATCGCTGTAGTTTGTCGCTCCATGTGTCGAGCCCTTAAGAAAATTACTACATTGTTACAACTTTTGTAGTTATTTCTCCAAAGACTGTTCAGGTAAAGCAAACAGGGAGAGGTATAAAACATTACAACACGTCTGTCCCATTATTGGGGCTGCTGTATGACTTCAGCTGGAAGGAGACGAAGACATGTAATGCCGACTGACTGACAGTCATCTTAATAGCTAGCAATATGTTGTTTGTGTTAGCAAATTTTTACTTGTTTAGCTTTTACACTTTTTTTTGCATGTTTAGTGGTTTAGCATTAGCAAATCTATACTTTTAGTTAGCAGATTATGAGTTAACGAAGCTAACTTTTTGATTAGCATCAGTCAGTTAAATCATTCAGTTGTTTAAGTGATTTTACTGAATCTGACTGTAGAACAAAGAGTGCACCGCCTATTTTTGATTAAAAAAAACTACAAAAATAAATAAAAAACTTTTATAAACACATCATTTACTACTAAAGGTTTAAAGTACAATTTGTAGTAAATAATTGAAATCAGCAGAATTATGTTTTGCTACCAATAATTACGTTTTCTCTGTACACTAAAGAAAGTTTTACAATGAAAAAATAAGTTTTTAGCGAACAAGGAGAATTTAGGTAAATTAGGTAAACAAATTTAAGGTCCTGATGACCCATGGCCATGATGGGTAAAATATAATTTATTTTTATTGTTATTATTTTTATTTTTTTGCTTTTTGCATTGATTAAAAACAACTGAACTTGTGCAATTATCTTGTATACGAAAAAAAAAACATGTTAGTTGCTTCCCCTTTATTATGAAGTTTAAACTGTAGTAAGTATGTCTTGTGCTGATGAGATAAATTTAGCCCAACATTTAGTGTTTTACCTTGATAATGTAATTTTTACATTTATACCTACTTAACATACTGCCAGTTTTATTGGTCAAAGACTGAGAACAGAACTCCAGCATTGCTCATCCAAGTTATTTTTAAGTTTGTGGGTGTTGTTGTTTTGTTTTGTTTTTTTAAACTGGGCCCACTGCATCCGAGGTTGGTCCTGACTTACAGTTAAAACTGTCTTTAGAAGAAGAGACGACGTGTCTTTGAGAATGTGATGTAAAAAGAGGAAACGTGTCCCACTTCAGAAGCAGAGTGATGTTTTCCCACATTTCCCTCTGGGATATCTGGGGATAAATCATCAGTCAAAGCAGCTCTGATGGCAGCTAAGATCAATGAAATATGTACTGTTTGTCTATCTCTGATCAAAGAGCGGATATCCATCCCTGGAGGTCAGCGATAGTTTGCTCTCATGCTATAAACAAGTTGTGCTTGTACGTTACCCTGCTTAAGTCTCTGATGTCTATAAATCTGAGAGAAAATAACAGTAAGACCTTAAAACTAAAGTGTATCAGAACCAAGCAATGTACTGGAACTAATTAAACACAACATTTTTTTAAATACTAAAAATAAGTATTTAGTTTTGGTTTGGTGTCATTTTTATGCATCTTATCTTTGATTCACCATTGTTTTCGTAAACAAACCATGAAACGTTTGACACAACTGCACACCCATTAATTTTTTATTTCTGCCTTTCAGCAGGAAGTACCTGCTTGTGYTTGTGAAATATGTGGCGACCATGACAGAGAAATACGAGGTGGGAAGAGGCTCAAGAAAATCAATCCTGGGTGCTGCTTTTTTCTCCGTTTCAGATTTCGCATCGCTAATAGTTATGGCGTGTTTTATCTCACGTTCATCCAGGATTGTTCGACTGTACCTCGGCAGTCAAAAATCCACAGTTCGCCCGTCAAAGAGAAAGATTTCAAACGTCTTTTATTTACAGGGAGGGAACATCAAGAACATGGTGTTCAAACATCCACTGCTACCTTTGACACTTCTACGGGTTTTGAAGTAAGTTTCTCTGCTGGAAGCTTTCCAGTTCATGACAGACAGGAGATTGGGTCCTCTTCCAATGGTCTGTATATCCTTTACTTTCCTGCCCAACAAGGTGACGTTAAGACTTCTCTTAGTGATTCTTAATATGGATGCATGAAAGCTAACAGATAAAGCTAAGCATACAAACAACTACCTATTCTGACTTAACTACTGTCTTACTGTAAATACAGTAATATAAAACTCTTCTTTACCCATTTTGTCTCCAAGAAGCCAGACTAATCTAAAGTTTTTTCTCTGAACTTCGGCTGCTTTTTCACTTATTTTCTGTCTAGTAACTGGCCATTTTCAGAAAATGCCTATGAGGAATAAAAGGTCTAAAAGGCATAAAATGACTGCAGTACTCAAAGGATGAGCCAGTGGTGTGTTGACAAGATCTTTGCACACCCTTACTATAGGTTTAAAAAGTTTAAACCCACAAAGAATGCCAAAAAAATCAACAAAGCATTAGATAAGGGTTTGTCTTAAACAGGGTAAAGATAATAAGCTTTTAGCAGTATGGGTTTTTTATCTTTTGTTTATTTTTTGGGTGTTTTTTTAAGAAAAGTGGACAAAAAGAGGACACAAGAATAAGTGTCATGCCTAAAAAAGTATGTGCAGAAGATAGACAGTATCTGAAAGTAATAACTTTAAAAAAACAAGAAAAAAAATACAGAGATGCCCCTTTTCCTCAGATGTGTAAAACTCTGTAACACAAGGAGGTCAAAATTCAAGACTTGGTCCAAGCTAAGGGCCAATTTCTGGCTTTATTATAAATGTTATATAACAAATTATTCTGATTAAAGACAAATTACCTTTTCCAAATTATATTTTATGTAGCACTTAGAACATACATAACTYCAGGAATAAAGAAAGATTCAATATTATCATTCATTTTATGCCTTAATCTCTTTTATCAACATCCTTGGGGATTTATTATTTCTTAGAGATATATTTTATCACAATCCAGGAAACCAGATAAAAATGAAAACCCCCAACAATCCAAGTATGTGACATTAGATCATTAGGGTCGATTCTCTGTTGTTCTTTCAACAACAAAATCAAAGATTATTGAAAAATTCTAACTCAGTTTTCTTGACTTGAACGTTGGCCATCTGTCATGAGAAGAATGCACTAAACACTGTGACAAGAAGAGAAACCAAAATCTATTTCACAGTTAAAGTATTACCTTAGGGAGAGATGAAATGTTAACGTGGACCAGATTTGGCCTGCAGGCTTTGAAGTTGACATGATATGATTTAGCTGATCGTCGACTGTATGAAACGTTTTAAGCTAAAAGCTCTTTAAGACAAAAATTGATGGTGCTAAAATGCTACCTTTGTAACAGACAAAGTCCTGTTTATTATACATTTGTTTATCATATGTGCATATAACACTTGTAGGTAAGTCTTTAGGTGCTTTTTCAAGCCTTAATGATTGATGAGTCAGAATAAAGGCTTAAATAAGCAAAAACTTGTTCCYCTGAAAGAGCTAAAAATAAGCAAAAAAGAACCAATGTCTAAAAAAAAATGTGAAAGCCCAACAAAAACGCTTGTGGAACTATCACTCATGTCTTAAAAAAACAAAAGGTTCAGCTGTTTCAAAGCAAAACGTACAGAAATGTTTGATGTTCTAACGGGTCTCGCCAAACTGTATATACAYATACTCCAACAAAAAAATACATCAAGTAAAGCAGAAAAACTGACCTTCAGCTACCCAAAACATGAGCATGTTATAATCAGACACCTTGTAATTACAAACTGAGCTCAATTCAGGTCACACTGAGTCTAATCCAACAGGGTCCTGAGAGGCAACATTTTGCATCAGACATTTAAAAACATCTCAAAAGTAAATTTCTTTCTTCGTCCTGCAATCTTCTTCCCTTGTAACTCGTTAAGACTTGATGTAAGGTGTAATCATGTCTATTGGAGAGTCAAGAGGGCGCCTCAGATCTTACAGGTTAATCAAGTTACAATCAACTGATAGGAGGCTGACATGATGGGTCTCTGCCATAAAAAACATGTTTAAGTGATTGGAAGCAGCTTGGAAATGTTAATATTTAATGATAATACTAAAAGGAATAAATGTAAAGAATGAAATGAGCAAAGAGATGCAGTTTCACACTAAAACCTACAATACGACACCACTTGTATCAGGTCAGACTCAGAGCTGATAGATTTAATGCCTGTTTTTAATGAGGTTCTTAAAAGCTATAAACAATACAAAAATCCATATTTAAGCTTCTTTTTTTTGTTTGTTTATCCGCCATTTTTCTCCACTGATGACACCTGCATCCAAGCCCTCTTGTAGCCAACTTAGATTTGTCTTGTAAATGACTTTGTTACAATCACAGACCAGAAAACGAGCGGGGCTGGAGACAGACCTGGGAAGGGACAGCATACCGAAGAAATCCACACCACTCGCTGGCCTTCTTGGCCGGAACACCTCATCATGTGCCCTCTGCCAAGGGAAAGTCCCTGAAATCTAAGGGGGGCTGCATCGAAGCATCAGTATCTAACTCCAAATTTATTTACAAAAACAGCCATTTCAGTCAACCTATAACAACAAGCCATAATCTGTTTCACCAAGAACAAATACAAACCTCAATGATCGCAGAAAACATAATTCCCAATGACAAAGTGCCAAGAACAGCTACAACGTCACAGTAACAGATTTAGACCTCTGAAGGGCACAGCGCTGGCTTCTTCCTGTGTTAAGGTGACGAGTATTATCATAGCAGGATCTTACTGTCATAACAGGACGCTGATGTGACCCGTCTGCCTTTTACTCTCAAAGAGTTAAGCCAATTTGMTCCCGTTTCAAGGATGCGACTCAGGACAATTTCTGCAGCCGGTTAATTCATCAGGTCATGAAAAATAAGGCGGCGAGGTTATCTGTTCAAACTCAGGAAGTAATTTTCCATAACACATGGCGATGATTTATTAGTAAGCTTAACAATTACCAAAAGAAGCTGATTCATTAATTAGTAAACTATTTCAGCTAAAAATGTTCGCCTACATGAAGACAGCAGAAAAAAAGGAAGTGAGAAAATTCTACAGTTCTTGTTCATTTTTTGTATTTTTCTTCTTTTTGACAGCTTTGCTTGTTGTTAATAAGTGTAGTAAAGGCCTGACCCAGCCAACAGGCTGTGCACTGCCAGCTGGGGGAATCAACACCTTCCAATGAGCTGCACGAGGGACAACAATAGCCCCCCTGTGGGGTGGGTGAGGGCTGCCGAAAGCAGGCGGCCACTCGCAGCAGGAAACACTGTACAGCTGAGTACAGTGACCTACATCTCCCACAGAAGTTTTGTGAACCACTGAATCAGCTTACAGGCTGCCAGGGGCGTCTGAATCCTCTACAGCGTCCGATGTGTGCCTCAGAGGTCCAGGAACAAGCCAGAAGGATTTGTTTTGTAGTTTTCTGGATCTACGACAGTGATGTTAGGGCTGCTCGATTATTGCAAAAATTATAATCATGAATTTTTTTTTATGATTGAAATTGAGATCGAGATCATTTAACAAAATTATTCATTCACTTTGATGACGATAAATTATTGAACATAAACAATGGCTGTTAAACGATGTTCCCCTCAGGATTTTGAATATTTTTGAAAGAATTAGACAAAGTGAAACTGTGGCTGTGTGAGGAGCCTGCAGCATTGTGCTGGCAGTGGCACTGGATTCACAACACAAAACAGCGTAAGTGTAAACTGCGAACTTCGATAATTATGCTTTTATAATCGTTGAAAACCCAAATCGTAATCGAGGTCAAAATCTGATTAATTGCCCAGCCTTAAGTGATGTTGTTTTAGAGATAAAGTCTGGGGACTCACTTTTTTAAAACCTCTTAAATTCTTCTCTACAAACAAATCAATCAGCTCTGACGTTGGAGAGAATAATTTATTAAAAACTATGTACAGTTCAAAAAAAAAACAATCAGTTTGGAGTCAGGTTTCTCTGATCGTCTTTGTAAACGATGCTGAGAACAAGAGTTGTATAGTGTTTAAAAAGGATCTACAAACACCAGTTAGTTTTATTAAAAGAGACAAACATATTTACAAATGGCCCTTTAAACAGTTTTTGTTTGAAATTGTCTCACGCAGCAAACTTGGCCGACCTTGACTGTTTTCCCCGCAGACGGTGGGTCTACAGGRGAGGTGGCTTCCTGTGGTTTTTCCAGGCTTGGCCTGGTCAAGCCCCTGGAGCTTGACCACTAGGCATTTTGTTCAGCCATCAAGGTTTTTGAAAGGGGTCAACTGAGGTGGGTTCAAGCATCTGATTAGGATGCCTCCTGAATGCCTCCTTCTCCTGATGCAGACCCAGAACTCGTTGTATCCACTGGGAACACTTTGGGATCCCTCAAGAGGAGCTGGAGAGGGCTGCTTGGGTTTCATTCTGAAACCTGTTGCTTTTGCTACCAGACCACGGATAAGCAGCAAAAGAAACTTGTTGAATTCATCACATTTATCAGTTTAACTGAAAACAGCGACTGTAAAGGAAGCTGTGCAGCATTTGAATTTATTGGGCCCGGGCTTTGGTCCCAATAAGGAGAAGTGAGTACCACCCCATAAGATCGCATTTTTTGGAAAAGTGCCTTACAAGGTAACAAATGCAAGAACACATACACAAACTTCAGGAAAGTATTGTAAAAGACTATGGTCTTATGTTATCCCACAACTAATATAATGTCTTATTCATGCTGAAGCAGAATATTTTGACATAAGCAGAGAAAATACGAAACTAGCTCAGGATTTGTAAACGCGATGCTCACATTTCCATTGGTCGTTAATTGCTAGGACCTGCCTCCAGATCTTCATAAAAGCAGTTTTCTGCTCTGGACCAGCAAATGGTTGATGCACCAGTTTTTAGGTGTTAAGAGCCAGAGTGTTCTGTGGTGAAAACAGAATGGGCTCTAGTTTGATAATAAAAAAAAAATACCCAAAAGAGACATTGGTAAAAAGTAAGAAACATCCTGAACTGAAAGGTTTAACATCAGCTATTTACTGATTTATTGTATTACTATGCCATGTTATTCTGTTCACAATATAACCGGTATAAATTTTTTAGATTACCAGARTGTCATCTCATAGTGTCAGTGATTTGACAACATGACTCATTTTTGTTCTCAAATGCAAACAAGAGCACAGTGAGTGAGGCTGCACATCAGTTACGTGCAACATCACAATCAATAAAAAAAAAAAGAAACAAACATATAAAGAGGGTGACTCTGTGCTGGGTTAGGGTTTTTTCTTTAGAGACAATTGTGCAAAGAAGAATGTTTCACAAGTAGGTAAACACAATGAACAAGAGTCCACACCCTCTACACAGCATAGTTATTAAACAACAAAGCCTAACAGCAACAAAGACAGGTATGGGAGGCATTCCTTCTGGACAATTACACACTCAATACAATTAACATTCCTTCAAAGAATGCAATGCAGAGCTTTAAGGTCAAGTCATCTAATGTGAAGAAACTTGTTTTGGTCAAACCTTGAAAATAATGTTTTGTACAATTACGCAATATGTTGCTTCGAGTATGAGTCGGGGTAGACTTTTATTAAATTAACTTTTTATTGAGAAAGCACATGACATATTTACATTGCTTTTGCTTTCACTTTTTTAAACTTTTAATAAAAAAAACATTATACAGTAACTTGAGTGGCAGGGTAAGTGTTGGGGTAGACATTTTTGCATTGCAACGTCTGGCCCAGTCCAGGTCTACAATGGCTCTGCACAGCCTTGATTGTTTTTTAATGTAGACAAGATAGTCAAAGCAAAGACCCCACAGGCTCACTATGTCACACATAACAATGTAAAGCATGGAGCACATACTACGCTTTATTGTTCTTTTTCTTACCCAAAACAAGTTTAAACAGAGGCAGAGAAAGCTGCGTTTCTAGAAGAAACAACAGAGAGTTTACATGAGTGTACAATGCTGGAGGCGAGGGTGCAAGGCAGTGGCTATGTCCAAATTCAGGGATTGCATCCTTCGAAGGCCGAATTTAAAGGCTGATTACGTCACAGTGATCTGCCAAAGGTTGTTCAAATTCAAAATGCGGGCCAACCAGGAAGTTTTTGTTTTTGTCATTGTAATGGAAGACAAAGAAAGGGATACGTTTAAAATAAAAATCTGGCCGTCCAAAATTTGAACGCAATTGTGTTGTTAAGCTTTTGTTATTTGCATAAACATGTTTTTCAATATTATTCTTGTCAGAAATCATCATAAATGAGCTCCTATGATTCCCTTAGTTCTTTATCTATTGTCTCTAAACCCATTTTGTTAATTTATAATATAATAATATCACATATTAACAATTTGCTAATTTTGACCTATTTTCAATTGTCATTGCTTCTGTTTAGCACTGTAATGATTGCTAGGTGACATATGCTGGAGTAAAGGCGGAATAAAGCTGAAGTCTAGACTGTCTAAATTCACAGCCACTTTCTTCCAGACTTCACGGACGACAAAGGACCTGGCGCCTCATGTACAAAGACCTGTGTGGATTTCTTACTGAAACCTGACATATGGTCAAATCCAGAAAACGGCGTACGCACAAAAAAATCCAGATGTATAAAACTGTGCGTACGCCGGAATCCACGCACATTGCTTTTGTACATCACAATTAACGTGGAACTGAGCACAGGTAAGACACCTCCCCTGACACACCTTCATTAACATATGTTAAACAGATGCAAATTACTTCCTGCATGTGTGAAGGACACGTTTGTTTGATCCCTGCGCGATCAGAAATGATTTCTAGTGTCATAAAAATAATGAATTAAATATAATGTGAGTGTGAAAAAAAATCCTAAGTAAAAATAGGAATAAAATATGTTTATCACGCAAAGAACGAGTGTGTGTGTGTTTGTGTGTGTGTGTGTGTGTGTGTGTGTGT
>NW_013952542.1:906075-908973 GCF_001266775.1 Austrofundulus limnaeus
TTTCAGGGTCGCGTGGGTCACTGGTGCCCATATCCAGCAGTCACAGTGCGAGGGGCAGGGTACACCCTGGTGTTAAATGCATTTTTGGCACAACTTTGCACGTCTTTTATCTAACTGCGTCCATGTGGATGTAATAATTGTTAATCATGTGGATGTAATAATTGTTAATCATGTGTGTCTGCTGTGAACAATAATCATTTTCACATCATGAACAGTTTCTCAGAATCACCTCTAAGTGTYDCCAATGGAACCAAAGCCACAGAAACGTGCGTACGCCAGCCCTGGAGTTGGCATGGGGCTGCGCACATTTCCACGTTCAGTTGAGTTTTGATACATCCGGAGATTTGCGTGGATAATGACGTACGCAAGGTTTTTGTGCGTACGCACCGTTGATACATGAGGCCCCTGGTCCATGTAGACAAAGAAGGCTGGGTCCTTCGTGGGACTCTGATGAAATAGCACACAGCCAATGTAAGAAGGAAAGCTAACGCAAACTGATGTTAGCTTGTTTACCATCATTGAAAGTTGCACATATACAACCGGGTCGTTGAAAAAATTAATGACCCAGCAGCCCAGCTCAAATAGAACCCCAGGTCTTTAGGTTCCAGAACTCGGGCTGGAAGTCGGCTATAACAGCTAATGCAAATATGAAGAACCAGGGTTCGAATTCTGGTCACGCCGGGCCTTACAATTCAAAAATACCATTAACTATGGCCACACCAAATTTTATCTCAGTACCTGTAAAACTGACCGAGTTGCAGTCATTTTTGTGTTTCCTAATATCAACCAGCTCTGGTGGCCATTTTTTATTGTTTCCTGTCCAAAAAATAATTTGCTTTATTCAAACTGGCATACCTTTATGACAGACTGTGATAATTACCAAAGACTACTGACCGATTTTATTACAGAGTGCACAATACCATCAATGATACAGTCCAATGGATAACATGTACAAGCATACTTAAACTATTGTTTTCAGTGTGGTCCATGATGCTAACCTAATTTAATATCAACATGGCAACTGAAATATTCACAATGTACTCTTAAAAATCTGTAACTAAACTCTGATAAAACGACAAAAACCTGATTATTTGATCAACTGAATGGCAGCAGAAACAAAATGTTTAAAACTGACCAACACTCAATGATAACAGAGGATGTTTTTGAAAGTTTAACCACTCAGGAGACATATTTAGAGTTGTATTTCAGGATGCCTGATAAATAAAGTTAACATTTACTCTCCTATTTGCTCAGTCTGGATCTCAGAGACGATTATCTAAATCTACAACCAGCTAGTTGCACACAGGAAGATTTACAGGCTGGCTGCACAGTGTTCTTTATTTTTCCTTTGAATCTATGTATTTATTTTTTGTGGCCCCTGAGGAACTCTTCAAACATTTGGTTTTTACATTGCGTGTTGAGCTGCACACAGAACCAGGACATAACGACACGTTCCCACTGACACTGTCACCCTAGAGCAAACTCAAACCCTCTCTCTGGGGCTCGTCTCTCCTCAAGTCTGTGACAGATTGATACCGGAGACCGGAGGCCAGCCGGCAGTGACACAAGCATCCCGACATGCAAATTCTTTTGCTCCCTGCAGGACTTAAGCAAGCAGTGGTGAGATAGTCAAACACTGAGCCTCCTTTCCAAACAAATCTCTTCATTAATGCAACCGCTGAGTGCCCAGATAGGAAGTTCCACCTCTGATTAAGCTTTGTGCACTGAGCAAAGATTGACTGAACTTGTCCTAAACTTGGAGCGAGTTGCAAATCATGGAGACCAGGTGGCGTTTCCGCTGAACGTGCATGTCCCGATGCACATTCTTCATATTTAAGTTACATAAAGCTTCTGCTTGTAACCAAGACAACGATCACCGAGCAGACGTGTTACATCACAGCTGGATGTTGTTTGGAGCCAAAAGGAAGAGCCTTATTTATTGAAACGCCAAAAACATCCCCATTAAAGAGGGAGACAACCACGTTCACATTTCCATTTCAAACCCCTGGATGGATTCCTGYGTCCCGACAAGAAAAAAAAAACGCACAAGGCACACAGTGGTGATTTATGGCTTCTATCGATCTGATGTTCAGAAACACATGCTCATAAAACATAGAGAGGAACCTCAGTGAGCAAGGAGAGAGAACTCAGGAAGACGGGGAAATGATGTGTCTGTGACGAGCCTAAAGCAAATCTCTACATCTTTTACTTCATTTCTGTTACTTTAAATGCTCTCAGACTACATGTTGGCCTTAATATGCTATTTCTCTATTCCACTAAAAGTTGTTGAATGTGACATGTGCAAACATCTAAATACTTATAAAATTATACGTTCATTACATTTTTTATTTAAACACACTGCCATTTTGTTACTGAACGCAATGCATTATGGTGAAGAGGATGAGACACGAGACTAAACGCAAAATATAACATGTGAAACTAAAGTTCTATTTCTTAATAGTTTTTATGTTCTGCACAATGTGGGATATGTGTATAGCGATACAGAAAATTCACGATTCGGTTCGGTTCGATATTTTAGTTCGATATTTTTTCGATACAAAAAGAGAAATTTCCATGCCCCTTTTAACTTGTAATTTATTTAAATTAATTATGAATGTTTGTKTACCTCAAAAGTACAGTATTTAAATTAAATATTGCTGAAACAGCAAGTTTCTCAGTGGATCTGCGCTCAAAAATGCAGCTTAGGTGAAGTAGTCGAACACAGATCCACTGATCCTTCAACACAGAGCATCTWCAGAAGACAAGCTGATAAATTTTAAAAATCTGTATTGTTCGATACAAGTGTGTATTGAACCTAAAGCATGGTTCGATACGGGTACATGTATTGTTGCACCCCTAATTCTGTGTGTGTGTGTGTGTGTGTGTGTGTGTGTGTGT
>NW_013952542.1:909867-911966 GCF_001266775.1 Austrofundulus limnaeus
TATAAGGTGTGCAAATCTAGAAATGAACTTAAATATAATATAAATGTCTCTTGAAGTTATTTGTATTTTAAGTCTAATCTTAACATAATTCAACGATAAAGTGAGCACCATAAGTTAAGACTATCTGACTACAGCTCCTTGTACCTATAGGTGGACCGATGTTTGAAAAGACTAAGTGCAAATATAGTATTTCTACATAAAACAGGAGATTACAATCTAGTAACCAGGACAACTGCTAGTGGGCCAAATCAAATGGCTTGGCGGGCCACACTTTGGGCACCTCTGCTATATACATATTTGCCAAAAATATATGCATGAGCTAACATTATAAATAACCAGATTAGCTCAGGAGCTAACATCACCACATATTTATCTCAGAAGCTCATGTCTTTTATCATTTTTGTCACCATAAGTATATTACTTGGGGAACTAACACTAGAGCTAAAAGGCTGAAGCTGAGGTTCTTCTTCCATGAAGCAGCTCGGTTGTCCTCCATCATCATCGGTTTCAGGCTGAGTCATTTCTACATTCTCCTCTCTGTCAAGTTGACAGAGAGCTCGGTGTCAACACACCCCAGTTTCATTTAAAAGTAATGAACATCAGATATTGTCGAAAATTAACATTCAAGCTGGACAGAGCTCGAACCAGAGAACCGGCAAGTGTCATCGTTTACTAAACCCTTGTTTAGGCGTTCATCTCAGATAATGAAACAAAGGTSACACAAAGAGCTCCTAATGATTTTGACCAGTCTCAGGTTGACCCTAAGCTACACAAAAATAAACTAAACAAAAGCTTATAGTTAAACAAACTCCTTAATGTCTGTACGATTAAAATCTAGTATTTCCTGTTAAGAGCGTCTGCAGTTTTCCTACCACACCCTGCTACTGCTGGACCTGATGTTTGAAGATCCTAAAACCCTGAGATATGAGCAGTTAAACCCAAGCTCTGCTATTTTACCATGTAACCATTGTGTTTAAAAAGAGCCATTTCCACCATCTCTCCAATTTACTGAAGTGTGTAATAGCCACATCTTGACTCTTGGGATAAAAATAACATACTTGACCACGGTTCTTTTGTAAATAAAGGACTAAGCCGCAGCATAAAAAGTGAACTTTGTTTTGTTTTGTTTTAAGGTTTTTTTTGCAAGTTTATCCCATTTTGGTCAAAGTTGGAGGCACTAAAGAGTGAGTGAATTTATTTAACCAGGCAAATGAGATCTCTTTTGCAAGGGAGGTCTGGGCCTGAAGGCAGCCTGTGGTACATGGTTTTGGTCTGTGGAAGAAACTGGAGTACCTGGAGAAAACCATAGCATGAGAAGAGCATGCAGACTCCACATAGGAAGACCTGGAACCAGGGATCAAACCCAAAACCTTCTTGCTTTGAGGCACCAGTGCTAACCACTGAGCCGTCRTGCTGCCTGAGAAGTCACATCTGGCTCCACAGCTGCAGACTGCACACCCCCAGCAGCTAACGGCAGGCTAAACAGCAGCTCAGAAGTACGAGCCGCTTGAATAAAAAGCTCAGCTCTCTGTCTCTAACTGCAATGAAAAAGGCAAGAAATTATTTCAGTTTTACAGAATGTGCATCTGAACCAAGGATGATTCCTTAAGACAAGGTACAAAATTCTCATTTATATTTGTATCCTCACTTTTGGTAATTGCTTTCATAAAGACACAACTTTTCTTTTGCTGTGTGTTGCTGCTACTCAGTACTCTTTAGCTACATCTCTGAGAAAACATCACTAGAACAAAAAAACCTTTTAAGAAGTCGATGCATTTTTAGTTATCAAATTCTTTGTACATATACAGACTAATGAAACGTCATTTGTAAGATCACTATTGCTCGGGTATCATTTATGTTCCCTTTGCAATATGTTAACCTAAATCTGCGATAATCTGTCATGTTACAAATGTACAAGGAGGTATATTTTGGCTAACGTTACTAGTGCTGACTAATCATAATGGCCACATGGCAGGGTTTAGAATATACATTTTTGATGTTTTCCTATTTAAAGAGTAACTTACCCCAAAATTAACTTTTTTTAGCTGATAAACTGTCTAGAATGTGTCTAAAATGTTATATAGTACTGTTTCTGTGCT
>NW_013952542.1:912413-913466 GCF_001266775.1 Austrofundulus limnaeus
GTTTTAGGAGGGGTGTAATTTAGAAAAATAAAAACAGCATTTAGGGTAAAAAACTAAGATTTCATAAAGCCCTGTATTGAAGTACATTATATTGCTAATTTTAATGGTTTACACATCTATTTGTATTTATTTTATTACGACCCCCGCACGCGAAGCGTAAGCGGGAGTCATATTGTTTTCGTACGGTTTATTTGTTTTTTTGTTTTTCAGTGATTTTTGGTCAACAGTAGCACAAAAACGGACCCCCAAATTAATCTGAAAAAGTGGTATCTGGACATACAAAAATGGTTATAGCTCAAAAACTATTAAA
This sequence comes from Austrofundulus limnaeus, assembly GCF_001266775.1. Taxonomy (NCBI): domain Eukaryota; kingdom Metazoa; phylum Chordata; class Actinopteri; order Cyprinodontiformes; family Rivulidae; genus Austrofundulus; species Austrofundulus limnaeus. The sequence continues at coordinate 912,724 of NW_013952542.1, forward strand.
CATAGGAGCTTCAGATTTTCTTTGGTTGTTTAGCTCTGATGAGGAGCTATCCATCAGGTCAACCAACCCCCCCCAACCACTACAATTTTGGGATGCACCTAGTACCATGACATTTATTAGGAATAAAGACTTCTGAGTTCCGGTGCATTTGTGCGTGCGGGGGTCATTATGTTACCGCTATGCGGTATCTAGTCCAGGTAAAACCCCATTGAGATCGAGATCTCATTTGCAAGAGGGACCTGCTTTACTTTTATAAAGCAGCCTACATTTTAACAAATGCTTTGTCAGTTATTTTAAGTGAAAGTGCAAGAATGTATCAAGGTAAAGTGCAACAACTGCAATGTTTCCAAACTCACTAAACAACTGTGATTACCATATCGACCAGAATAATAATTATTTTTCCACGTCAGTCCGAAAATGGACAGAGCAGCATAGGGCGACAGTCAGAACTCTCAACACTGAAGTATAATCTGAGTTAAGGGCAGAAGGTTCAAAGTCTTTTAATCTGCTGTTGCATTAAGTTATGTTCCAGAATCAAACTATTGTAAGTTCATTGTTGCAACGTCCCTTTAACGGCTTTAAAACAAACCCCTTCAAATAAAGAAAATCAAAGTTATGAGGACCTTTAAAAACTTGAGCAACTTGAACGTAACTGCAGATTGTGAAGAAAACTCGACATGAGCACAGAGAGAGAGAGAGAGAGAGAGAGAGAGAGAGAGAGAGAGAGAGAGAGAGAGAGAGAG
>NW_013952542.1:914400-920610 GCF_001266775.1 Austrofundulus limnaeus
GAGAGAGAGAGAGAGAGAGAGAGAGAGAGAGAGAGAGAGAGAGAGAGAGAGAGAGAGAGATGTTTTCATTGCCTGACACCAGAACCACTGAGAAGGCAGCTGACCTTTCCAGGGAGTCGTGTGGGAAATGGGTAACACTGCGGTCATGTTTACTGACATTGTATTAAATCACCACCATCATCCAGCGCGCTTCATTGTGTGCTGGGAGAGAGGGCCGACGTCGGGCCGCCGCCGCCTGAGCCGCTCACACAGCTGCACTGTTTTGTTTTTTGTTTATGTATTTTTGTTGTTGTTTTTAGAAAAGGGCAAGTGTGCTTTTTTCCTCGATAATCAATAAACTGTATATTCTCTGTTTATTTTCAGGAGCGTGTAAACAGAGAAACCTGAATGCCGAACAGCTGTCTAAGATGAGGTTTATTACTTTCTCCAGCAGCTTCAGCCGGCGTGGGTGGGTGTGTTGGGCAGATATGCATACATAACTGAATTTAATGGCTTACATTTATAAAAGGTTTAGCGTGTGTGTTGGTTCTGTTAATGCCAGCAGAGCAGCATGCATTTCGATTTTGTGCAACGAGGAAACGGGCAAACAAACACTTGAAATTAGCACGACTTTGATGGGATTCCACCTGGAACTGCACTGAAAATGAAAGCTAATATTTACATCTGGGATGTGACTGAAACCATTTTGATAATCCGCTTGCGGTGGAATGAGGGCAAGGCAGGAAGAGGATTAAGGTTCAAAAACCTGTTTTACTGTAAGAAGTAACTTGGGATCAGTCGCTGTGACTTAAAAATAGTAGATAATAGAACTATATTTAATCATCTCCATTGCAACTGAACAAATTGTGTCCTATGATGAAGGTCACGTGAGGCTGAAATCTCCAGGACTTTTTAAAATAAATTATTTGACTTTTAGTCAAACTATACGCTACGCCCCTAGCACATTCACATTGTAATTAAAGGCCCAGAACCAGAAGAAACGCAGGGTCAAAACTTTAAAATGTCTGCAGTGTGAGTTAGAAATGACTCTCAGCTACTGTCAGAGCAGATTTTAGCTCGTAAACATGTGTTACAGTCATTTCTCTTTCCTTTCTGAGGTCAACTGGCTGGTTCATTAAATATTTGGCTAACAGACAGGATCAACACCAACAACTAATATGAAGGTTTAACAAAAATCCTGCAGTCTGTTAGAGCTTGGAGTGATGAAGATAAAGAATTACGTCGTGCCAATCCCTCTAAACCTCGTTACTTTACATGTTCAGTCTGGCTTGTTTAAATTTGTACAGAAGTGTATAAACTCACCAATAGTCCCATAGAGTTTATTAATTAATTAATTTATTTATTTTATTTTATTTTATTCTATTTTAGGTCAAAACAACTTTCCCAAGATCACCTGGCAACAGATGTCAGCTGAGACGTGTTTTTTTTTTACCAAGGAGACAAAAAAAAGTCAAAATCTTAAAGTTTTAGTTTGTGATCAATTATCACACGAGGAGTGTCCTTGCAGTACTAACATTAATTTAAAAGATCCATACAGAGCTGTCAAAACACATTAGTATGAACGTCACATTGAGGTTAATTACATAAATATAATCTCTGGTTGGTTATATAACAGGTGTATTGCGACCGGTGATCACTGGAACACATCTTACAGAAACTATGGAAAGGCAAAAATTCTGCAATTAATCTGGACTATAAGTGGCAGAAAAAACACTTAATCCAATGAAGTTCATCGTGTCTTTACGTTTAAGAAATCCTAAAATCTTTCTTTTGTTCTTAGACACAGGATTATTTTATGTCTCTTCAGACAAACCTGACATGTTTCAACGTCTCTCAACAACACATCAATATTCTGCATGAAATAATAATTTTTAAAAAGTGATAACAGTTCCTTTCTTTGGGTTAGACATTAGCAGCTTTATCTTTAACCTGACTCGACTGCACTATGGTATGTGTAAAATATACACATATGGCATTAGTTTATGATCTAATATATGTGTGTGTGTGTGTACATGTGTGTGTGTGTATATGTATATTTGTGTATATGTATATATATATATATATACGTGTGTATATATATATGTGTGTGTGTGTGTACTGGTTTTTCCTACAACGTGTGGACAATTTTCCTTAAAAAAAAAAGCTGCTTTGTGGGGACCGAAGTGAATCGTGGGGACCTGGGTCCAAATGCATGTTCCAGGTGTGGGGTTAGGTTTAGGACCAAGGTTTAGGTTAGTTTTAGGGTCAGGTAAGTTTCTGTGAGGTTAATTTAAGGGTATATGGTCAGGGTTAGGCTATAAAGTCTAAAAAACATGAATGTAGGTCAATGGAAGGTCCCCACGGGGTCGAGAAACAAACATTTGTGTGTGTGTGTCTCTATATATATATAAACAGTTGGCTCCCAAGATAATATTAGCCCTGAGCTAACTCTGTACGTAAAAAGGACGTTAGAAGCTAACACTTGTACTGAATGCCTCAATAATCTGAACAAATATCAGTATAGATACTGGGATACTGGCACTGATGCTCCATTGAACATATTACAGCTTACATTTCAAGTCAATGTGTAATGTACTCAGGTGTCTGTATCAGCGAGTACCCAAACTGAAGTACTAGTACTCGGTTTAGAGAAAAACTGGTATGGGGACACCCTTAGTTTAGAACCAATACTGGTCTGTACAATGGTATAAATTACCGGTTGAATTTGTTCATCATCATCGTTTATTTATAAAGCACAATAAAAACCAAAGTGCTGTACAGGAACATAAAATACAAACAATGTCAGAGCATTTATCCCGTGTGACCCCGTGGCCAATTTGCAGGTTAACGACAAAAAAGGTCTATTGTAACTTACAATAAGTGTACAGCACTTTGATTCTGTGGCTGTTTAATAAAGCTGGTATGGTAAGTTTCTGGTCATGGTTTAATTTGGTAATGTATGGGTTTCGACAAGTGCACGCCTGTATTTAACCATGTCACACAAGGCAAGACAGAGGGATGTTCAGCGTCAGCACAATCAATATAGTCTGTTTAGAAACACATGCAAACTGATGGTTAAGTTATGTCAATACTACAGGTAATAAGGAGGAGCAGGGTCTGGATGCAGAGGGGATATTACCACCTGAGGCTTTAATAATGAGGAAGGCTGTGAGCAGATGTAAACAAAGGGCATTACTTTAGTCTGGTGCAACAACAAAAAAAAGCCCTTCCACAACATTCTGACAAATAAACACTCCTGGCCTTCCGAAGAGGATGCAGATTGCATTCCTGTCATGTCAAGCATTCCTCTGTTACAGAGAAAAAAGAAAGGGGGGAAAGGTGGAGGAGTGGGGGGTAAGAGATGTGCATCAGTCTCCATCACTGCGCAGGGCTTTCCTCGGCTTTCCCTGAGAAAACCACCGGGGACACCGAGGACCTGAGGCAGGCAGGCAGGCAGGGGGAGGGAGGGTGAATCCCGCATCCTTGCATACGAACACGAGTAACATGTCGTTTTCTCTTACCTGTTGGGGCCACATTCGCGACGTCAGACGGCAGATCGCTGGTGTAAGTGCACTCCAAGCCCAGTACCGCATAGATGACGARTCCACGTAGCAATACATTCACTACTACCATGTAACTCATGGTGGAAAGGCGGCGAGAATGAGGGAATTCGTGTCCTGCCAGACTGAGGTTATTCAAGAGGTGATGTGGTGGAGGAGCAGGGAGGAAATCCGCAAAAATATATATTAGTAATTTAATTTAAAAAAAACATTCACGATCTTCTTAATAACAAAAAAGGGAACAAATAAAATGTTAGTTCATGTTAAGGCGAAAGTGCGTTAAAGAATAAAACTCTAGTAGCTTGTAATGGGTTTACAGGCTGTTTCACAGGGAGCAAGCGAGAACCCCATGTTTATTTTTATATAAATATCTATTTATTAAAAACGAACGGAGGAATTTGACGTCCCAAAACACAAAAAAATAATAAATGTTTGTTTTTATCGCCGCGGATATCAGGGAGCTTCAAAAATCCAGTCTGTCCTTCTGACGTAGTTTTATATTCCGCCTCTGTTTMAAGCCAAGTCAATCCAATGGTAGGTAATAAAATAAAAACAAACAAAGAATTAAATCCCACTTCTTCCTCCTCTGTCCGTGTCTCCGCCGCTGCTCCGACCGGCCACACGCACCACATCCGTCTACCTCCTGCCCGAGTGAAGTTGTTTTAAAGTCAGCTCTCCGTGGCTCGACGTGATACTGTATCCTCCTGTCATTTCATCAGCTGCTCGCCCGCCCGGCTGACGGTGGGCACCGGCAGAGAAGGGGGGAGAGAAAAAAAAAGGAAAGCCGAGTGGGGCGGAAGTTCAGTATGCAAAACGACTGAGGACACAGCAGACCGAGGAGGGGTTGATGAGGAGGAACGACTTTAAATTAGCTCCGACTCCCGGCGCGTGCGGGACGCCGCCACGTTAGCTTAGTTGTTTCTTCTCGTATCCAGGGAAATTCAGCGGCTTTCCCCGTTGCCCCCCTCCTCTCCTCCCCGGGGGGTTGACGCGGGCAAGAGGCCAACTCGCCGGCGCCAGGCAGGTGCGTTTCAGGCCGAGCCTCGAGAAGCCTCCAGAAACAACAACTTGTGTTTTTCTCCCACCGTGACACAGCGGCGGATGATGAGCAGCGCGATAACCACTTCATTGTTCCTTCGCCTCCTCCTCCCGCCCCCTCCCTGCGCTCCTCCTCTCCTCCTCCTCCTCCTCCGCTCGGCCCATCCGAGTTTGTCCTCCCCCAGCTGAGCGCTGTGATTGGCTGAGCTCTCCCAACATGGCAGAATCTGATTGGCTGCCTCGCACAGCACGTTCTTTTGTGTTGTTTGAAGACGAGCCGCGCGGAAATTAAATAAGTGATGCTAAAGAGCTAAATAGCACATTTTAAGTAAAAAAATGTGAAAAAAATTATCACAACAAATAAAATAAAACATAACAATAAAATGATAATTGGTGTCCAGATACCAGCACTTTTACAAGCAGCTACACATACAAGATGACCTACTCAATACAAATATCGTATTAATATTGGTATCCATAGTCAGTTCATTGGGTTACAGTTTACATCTGTCAGCTCCATGTTTAAGAAACTTAGACAAGTTGAAAGAATAATTTATTATTATTATAGTATTGTTTATCAGTGGTGGATCTAGGATTTTTCTGAGTAAGGGGCCACAATATTCATAGAGGGGCCAAGTCTTTGTTCCACATCCTTTCAAACAAATCCCCAGTTTTGGTAAGGTGTATACATTTAACCAGTCATGCATGTTCCAGCACTTGAAATGTTATATTTAAAAAAGGCACCACTTTACAATAATAATAATCATTTAAAATATTTATAAATAAGGCTCCCGTTATAGATGGCTTTTAAAGAGTTTATAGATGGGTTATTAACTCATCTGTAAACACTTTATAAATAATTATTAAGTGTTTATTATGCATTAATTAAGATCAAAATAGATACTAAACTGTCTGGTTTAGTACCAAATACTGAGCCAAATCTGTTTGGTATTAAACATTTCAGACTAGTTTACTACCTTGTAAGCACAATAATGATTRRGAAATGCATATTTTAACATATAAAAATGTACTGTATTACTGCATTATAAACATCCACAAAAATTAAAGGGATCCTTATTTTACAGTGTAAAACTGTACAMTATTATGGATGGGGTGGGATTATTTGGTATGTTAACATGATTTTTTCTTTTTTGATCCATCATTGTTGACAGTCGTTACATGTCTGAACAATAAGTTCAAGTTTTAAAAATTGGGATTTTTTTCTCATTAAATGCTAACTTTTGGCATTTATAAATGTTTATATATCATTAATAAATAGTGTACTGTAACAGTATTACACTTTATGATAAGTCTCCCTTTGACAGTTGTGAATAATTATAATACAGTGCAATATTAATATATTTAAATATATGTTTCTTATTGTTATTGTACTTACAATGTAGTGACCTTGTCTGAAATGTTTAATTTAACACCTTTAGATGTAATGTGTATGTAAACAGATTTGTCTCATTATTTGGTAAGAAACTGAACAGTTTTGATGTCAAATCTTTATAATTTACAGACAATCTGTACAAGTTGCCGCCTTACTTTCTTTGCCTTTTCTTTCTCTGGTCTCTTTCTCTCTCTCTCTGTGTGTGTGTGTGTGTGTGTGTGTGTGTGTGTGTGTGTGTGT
>NW_013952542.1:920620-925960 GCF_001266775.1 Austrofundulus limnaeus
GTTATTAGACAAATTAATTAAAACAGCCACTACTTGTTTAGGGGTGGCCATTTATACCCCTTGGCCCCCACTTGGTGGCACCCCTGCCAAAAACAGGGGACAAGTATTAGAAATTAGCTTAAAGGTTCACAAAGTTAGGGGTTTAGACTCCAATGTTGGGGTTTTGTGAAACGCCATGTTCAATATATAGAATAATATTCAGAAATTAAATAAAATAAATATTTGCCAACAACATTGGGGTCAGTAGTAAAATTTATGGTTTTAGCTCCCGAGCTGATTCACTAAACATTGTGTTTGATTGTTCCAACCCATTTACTGTGCAGAACATAGAAACTAATATAAAATATACATTTATTGTAACATACCATAGCTTTTTACCCTTGACTCTTTGTTTTAGTCTTGACTGTAACCCATCATCCCCATCATCATCTCCAGAATGCATTGCATCAGTCAAAAAATGGTGACATGCTTAAGTGAAAAATGTATATTTTTAAGTAATTAGATGTTTTCACATGTCACAAACAACAACTTTTAGTAGAACAGAGAAATAACATTATGAGGCCAAAATGTTCAAATAGTTGAAGATATATATTTAACAAAACTTAAGTTTAGATGCTCAAAATGTCACATTTATTTTATGACTTTGCTTTTGTAAAAATATTACTTTAGTGTTACAGAGTTTTTCTGGAGAGAGATCCAAAGCAGAAATTTTATTTTATTTTCTTAAGATACTTTTTTTCCTTTCATGTCTAAAGAATTGAGTTTCACAACTTCAAAGAAGAGTAAAAGATACTGCAACATACTAAAATACTTAACTTTATGTTGTGAACTAAACRTGTTAATGTTTTTACAGGGTATAGGGTAGCTCAGGGGTCAGTGCAACAATCTTGTAATAATGCTGCAGGTTTGAGATCAAGGTTGTCAGGACGGTCGCTCACTGTGGCAGCCCCCTGAAGAATGGAGCGGCAGAAAGAAAAACAAGAGCTTGACCTTTGATTGGCACTCCAGTATAGAAATAATGACCATTTAACAAACGTGACTCTGGGACAATGGTTGCTTATGGTTTGCTGAATCATTCGACATCATTAGTAGCAGGAGTGTGGAGCTGAGAGGACGGCCGCCTAATCGTTTACAAAGCTCGCTCCATTCCATGCAGTTTCCACAGAGATATCTGTCAGCGACGGCCAGCCTCGGTGCGATGATGGACAAGAGGGCACGCTGCCCTGCAATGCAACACACCAGCCACCAGGAGGGACTGCGGTATGAGCAAACCACCACAGCAGGTACTTGTTTCAGGATAAATAAGACTTATTGGGGCCCCGAAGGAGGTGCACGACTGATTACAGAGCAGGCCGTGGGAGTCCTCGTAAACAGGGGGCAGATGTAGCAGAAACCAGGAGAGGAGAAGTGTGTGTGTGTGTGTGTGTGTGTGTGTGTGTGTGTGTGGTGGGGGTTGAGACGAAAGAGAAGAGCAGCAGAATTTGATACGAGCCCCTCGGAGGCAGCCAGCAGCAAAGGAGGAGTAGAGCAGATGCTCTATGTGGGAGGAGGGTGCCTCCGGTTACTCCCCCCACCCTCACCCACCTTTCTCTTTAAAATGACTGCTCCTGGTTCAAACATTCACCCTCACAGAGCTTCTGTGAAGAGGCAGGAAAAACCAGGACACCATCGGTACTTTAAACTGTTTATTTTCTATTAAAAATGTGTTTGTTTTTGTTTGTCTACAGCTAAAAGCGACACCGAGGTGTAAAGTAAACAGTGCATCAAACCAAAGACATGTGCAGGAAACAAACTTTAAAAGGTCCTCACTGCCAAGACACATTACTGGGAAGGTTTTATTTCTTATTCTCAATTTTTTTGTCCTGTCTTTAAGACTTCACAATGAGTACCTTTGAATTAATTATTTTAAAAGCTCTTACTCACATACTGTAAATAATGGCACTGAAGGTGCAAAACTACGGAAGCCCCAAAAGGCCATACCTGCTTTATTTATTTTGATGACATCGTCTCAAGATTGCAAATTAACTTACCTCAAAAAATACTTTTTATCTCATCTCATGAGAATGTATTTTCTAAAGAAAAAATGTTTTTGATTGATTGATGAGTGACACTTACTGCCCTGTCACACTAACATTTTAGACAACGTCTGCCAACTTATGAACATTTTAAAGACATCTACACTGAAGACAGAATCAAAAAAATCAACTGGAAGCCTTTTTTAGGTGTGTACATAATGTAATGCTAAGAAATTGATCTAATATATAACTTCTTAGTAATTTAGACATAAAAAATGTCATAAGTTGTCTAAAACATAGTGTGACAGGGTCTAGGATGCTAGTTCTTCTGACTTTTTTCAGCTTGAATCTGATCAGGTACGGTTTYGTTTAAATGTGAGTTTGAAATGATTTTTTAGTTACAGTATCAGTATAAACAAGATTTATTAGGTGGTAATCACTAAATGTGACTCGTACTGACCAATTAAATGAAATTAAGGTATTTTCAATTTTGAGTTGTTATTTTCAAATTCTCCACTGACAAAGCTTCAAAATGATAGTTTATTGAAACTGGATTTATCAGCTGAGCTGGTAACAAACTAGTTCTGTTTATGAGAAAAGCCAGTTTTAAAACTTAGTTTTTATTGGTCAGGAGTGATGTTTTKGGGAATTCCAGCAATATATTTAAAAAAAGAAAGTTTAGCAATGACAAACATTATATGAAGGGATTTCTCATTTTTACAGCAGCCAGCAGAGAAAAATGGTCCATTTCAAAGGAAATTATGAGAAATACGAGACTAAGAATTATTTCTGAAGAGTTTAATAAACTTTGAATTTAAAGTGGATTAGGAGGATTATAAGCTGGGTCCAGTGAACTGATGATAAATGTCAGTCACAGGTTATTTAACTGCATTTTGCAACCTCGACAAAAATAATTAAATGAATAAATAAATAAATAAACAAATAAATAAATAAACAGCCAAAAGAAAAACAAAACTAATCAAATAAACACTATTATCTCAACATAATGAGATAAATAACTTCATTGAGTAAATGAGCTTTTCTACTCAGTCATTGAATATAATATAATCAATGAAACCAGCAGCGCCCTGGCCACCTGAGCTCATTCTGAACGTCCAGGAACATTTATTTAATTGTTTATGGAACCACAGAGGTCAAAGGTCACATGGTGGTCTGGTGACAGGAAGCAGATTTGTGTGTCGTCAATCCTTCCATTTATTGGACCTATTTTCTGATGTTGATTGTTCATCAGTGAATTAATAACATATAATTGGGACAAAATGATATTTGTTTCCATCGTAATGAAAACAAAAGAACTAAAAAATCAATTGTTTRAACTAAAAAGATGAAGTCTTTTCAAGAAGTTGAGGTTTTTCGGGTCAAAATAATTAAATATACGAACCTGTTTTTACAACTAATGGTGAGATATGGAGGTAACTCGTTATCTTGAGATAAGGTCATGAAAATCCTTTTCATAAGCATGTCCTCTGTTGGCCTCTGTACAAARCATCCTATAATATTACACAATCCCTTCATAATAAAATGCATGCCGTCTGCAGCTTCTGACAACATAAACACTAGTGTATCTTTTTTCCTTTCAATCACAGTTTCTTTCAACATGCTGGAGGAAAGCAGAGCATCAAATCATTCAGCAGTAACAACATAATCTAACGGCGTAATAAGAAGCTCGGCTGAATAAATTGCGGGCGCTAATTAACACTTCATTAGCCAAGCTTGGAGACATTACTGTAGTTGTTTCCCTCCACGCGCCACTGTTGCAATACAATTACTGCTTCGTGCAACTTTTTTTATTGAGCTTCCCTGCTGCTGCCAGGATCATCTTCCCTTATGGCTTATCGAGGCCAGGTTCTGTTTACTTACACGATGTATATCTAACAGCATYGTAAAGGGAATTTACTATTTATAGTGCGTACGTGCTAAAGCTGGGTTGGGCTATTTGCTTAAACCACATAAAGTGAGACGGTTTTCCTTCCTTCCTCCTGTTCGTTGACGATTGATAAGTCGTGCTTGGCGCGGCCGGGGACCCGGGTCCGTTAGCTTCATCTCAGGCACCTTCAGATGGCGGCGGCGAAAAGAAAGATCTGGATGAGCGGCATGAYCTTGAGAGTGGAAAGGTCGGCGAGGACGGCCTGTTTGACCAAAACAAAAACAAAAAAAACGACGTTACGCCCAAGAAGCCCAATAAACCTGAGCAATAAATTAAAACAAAGCAGCGTGCATGATGATGATGATGATGATGATGATGATGATGATGATGATGATGACAACGATGCCAGATCCCTTGGAGGCGACAATCCAAGCTTCCCTTTCCTTGTCCCTTTTGGAATCACTCGAGGATTAAATTTAGAGACCCTATCATGTTTAGAAAGAYGGTTTAAAATTTCAGGCCGGGAGGTTCTAAATTTAAGAGGAGCGGTGGAAGATGAGCTGGCAAATAGTGCCTCCACCGTTAGAGGAGGAGGAGGGCAAAAAGGGCAAAGGGTGAAGAATTTACAAGAACTGTATTAGGGGTTATGATAACAATGCAAGGCTAAACCCTGTTTGTCTGGCTTTCTTGATGAACTGCAGAAGTTAACAGCTCAGCAGAGGCTGATGTGAAAATTGAAGACCCAGCATTCCATCGAGGAGTGCATGTCGCCAGCTGCCTTTCATTCCTGAGACTTAAACTAAGATCAGCTCGTGTTAAGAATTCACAACGTTGTAGCCATTATGGTCATGTCATATTGAAAAATGTCGCACATAGAATATGTGTCGCGAATTACTTCCACACCAAACTTTACCTCACTACGGCTGTGTCCAAGTTTCAGGGGCTGCGTCCTTCRATGGAYGAATTTGTTGGCCRATTACGGCACAGCGATGCGCCRAAGGCTGTCCAAATTTTAAGGCTCCTCCGATTGCTGCCCACAAATGCGTCCTCCTTTCCCCCCGATTTCAGGGACAGGTCGGGTGTATCCTTCACAGCCTTAACCAAGACGCACTGCGGGCCAACCGGGAGATTTTTTTTGCTTGTAATGGCGGACGAAACAAGAGATGGAGCGAAACAGGAGTACAGTTTTGAATAAAAATCTGTCGGAACCAAAATTTAAAGTTTAAAGCGATTCGGTTGTTAGGMTTTTACTGCAAAAACTGTCCATCTTACCAAGTTTTAAAATCTTATATCCAGCCAGAAAGTCTTTTTGATCATGAAATGAGACTGATTTACYAAASAAGAACTGATTGTGTAAGAATAATRATCTTGTTTTCAGAWTGTGTAAGATTATTTGTCTTGTTAGCCTGAAAATTTGAATCAAATTCAGACAAAAAA
>NW_013952542.1:926916-936258 GCF_001266775.1 Austrofundulus limnaeus
AGATTCTAGAAATTAGAAAAAATTGAGTCAAATCAAGTGTTTCAAGAATCTTACCAAGTAAAATTTTTTTACGCCATTGGCAGACATTTTTGACTTAATTTGATTCAAATTTTCAGGCTAACAAGACAAATAATCTTACACATTCTGAAAACAAGATTATTATTCTTACACAATCAGTTCTTGTTTAGTAAATCAGTCTCATATCATGATCAAAAAGACTTTCTGGCTGGATATAAGATTTTAAAACTTGGTTAGGTGGACATTTTATTGCAGACACTTTCTTCTGGTCTTCGCGGTCGACAAAGGACCCGGCCCACGTCGACTGGGTCCTTCAAAGGATGCAGCCCCTGAATTTGGACACAGTGAACATGTCAAATCGACTCAGTCACAGATATTTATGTATCGGCTGAAGTCAGTTGCCTGTGGCAGCCATCTTGAATCAGGGTTGAGTCCAAAGGTTCGTTCATCTCATCAAAAGTTCTTCAGTAGTTCAGTTTGCCTTTCAGCGAATGTGATCCCTTTAAGATGTCGGGACACGTAGGCAGAGGACATGCTGAGTTGGTGGGCCGGTACACGTGCTGSGGGGTAGGAAGGTGCAGGCCAGTGGGACATGCATTCACTAAGACTGGGTTACTGGAACTGGTAGTTAGTGGCTATTTGCGGCCTTCCATGAGTATGTGAGGAGACAGAGGGGTGTGTGAGGGGAGAGAGAGGGTGAGGGACTAGACTCAAAGTTTCAAACACACCTGCAAACTCGATTAAGTCTAACGTGCGACAGACATACCTCGGCCGAGGCCAGTGACGTCACCTCCATCAGGTTTTCGGCACGGAAGGCGAACACTGCGGCAGCAAGAACTGTAGGGGGGGAGTAAGGCCGTCAGGGAGGAAATACTCACAATCAAAAACAGTGGAGAAAATAGACAAWTAGAAATGACTTACCTGCAACAACCTCCAGTGAGTTATATCCAAGGATTCGATCCCAAAGAAGCAGCAGCTGATCAGTGGAGAGGTACCCAGAGAAGGCTCGCACAATCCACTTAAAGGCTATACGCAGGCTGAGGACCAGAACAAACACATCTGCAATGAGCTGAAATTATTATCAGGTTACTGGCTGTGGACGATCAGGTCCTGCGCTCAAATTAAAGACTCCAAAACTGAGAGGAAGCTGTGATCCCAGCCTTGAACACAAGATGGCACCAGCTCATCAGGTTTGCACTGAAACCAGACCATGACTGTGCATAAATCACATCKGTACAAGTGTAAAATATATGGCATAAAGGCCAAAATAGATGCTAAAAATAATCATTAGTGTTTCATGAGAAAGCAAGATGCCTGTCTTTGTACATCTTTGCACTTTTCTGGTGATGAAATACCCCCCTCAGGTTATTTGCTCTTTAGCAATGATGCCAAACCTTACAGCTCCTCTACATGAACCCACAGAGGACAGAGGCGTCGACTCACGGCTGAGCCTCGATCTGTCGAAGGTGGTAGAAGAGCTGAGGCAGGTGGGTCTGGAGCAGCCGCTCAAACTGCAGGCAGAGGGACACGATGCCCTGCAGGAGCAAACGTGCAACAGTGTGAGAAAAAATGTAGAGGTAGAGAAAGCTCTTTTAATTCTAGGGTTTTATGCATCAGGTCATAATWAAAAAATGATTTGGTCTTTAATCGCTTCGAATTCTAAAATGGTTTAAACTTGAGTTTGTATTTTGGTTACTTTATTTTATTGTTGTTGTTTTTTTTACTTCATTTTTTTATTGTTTAAAACATAATTTTCCCATATTTTGTATGATTGTTCTTTTCTGTTGTGTTAGCTTGGCTATATTGTAAATGAGGATGCTACATCATAAGTCTGAGTTCAAAAATAAACAAATTACTTTGTCTTGTATTCTTTGCGAATAGGACAACAATGTTCTGAGTTTGACATTTAGCAGCCTTACTGAAGGAGAGGAAGAGATGGAGTGCAGTCTGAAGAAGTAGCGGATGTACATTTCCCGAAAGACACTGTACAATTTGGATGGCTCATTGTACAAGAAACACAAGGGCGCCACTGAGGGACAAACATACACAAAGACACTTGTAAACTCTGTACGTCAGACTCTTTATGGCTTTATATCCTGCTCGTTCAGACAAAACTGTACTCACCGTACATTGAAAACCCATGGAAAGGAATTACTCCTGTTCAAACRAGACATTCATTTTAGTTTAGATTCTCAACAGTCTCGTGTGTAGTTTAGAAACATTTATTCTTTATTAAATTGATGCAAATGTCTGAATGGAAGCTCACCATTTGGAGGATAAACAACAACATGCTCCTCGTCTCCCACTGTTCTCGAAAGACAGACGCACAAACACAACAACCGTCAACATTTAAAATTGGTTTTACTTTAGCATGCAAAGCTGTCTGCTTAATGCCTAAAGGTCTGCACTACACATAGCAAAGAAGCTTTTATTTTCTCTGCCCCATCTTTCTACAACTTCAAGATCTGACCTCAGTTCTTCTGTCTTTTTGCTTATTTCTGAACTTTTTTCCTTTATTTGAGCAAGAACTTATTATAGAACCAACCACTGAAGATCTCAGTGGGGCTCACCAGATTAAATAAGAGGGTAAGCAAAAATAGAATAAATATAAAAACAGGAGCCAAAATGTCTTCCTGGATCTCACCGTGAAGGAAGGATTTGGGAGGCATGGCGCTGTTGTAATTGAAGTGCTCCAGGACGGCGGTGTCTCGAGAGAAACATAAGAGCACCTGGAGGAACAAACACACACACACACACACACACACACACACGATTGGTGTTAAACATTTAGAAGACTTTAAAAAGACTTTCAGGAAGACTGGAGAAGATCAAGGCCACTAAAAAGCACAGCAAAGTCTGGTTTCTTGGAGGGCAAGTAAAAAAAAGTAGTGCTTTAAAACTTTTACACAACACTACAGGTTGATGGTTTTGTCTGTCAGGATGTCAGACTGGGATCTGGGGAATTTGGAGATCAGGTGGAAACCTCATGGGGACCATTTTCCAAACAAACACAGCCTTGTGGAGACCCAACGCTCCTTATAAGGACCAAAGCCTGGTCCCCACAGGTACAATGCTGATTTTGGGTCGGGGTTAGGTTTAGGACCAAGCTGTGAATTGAGTTTAGGTTAGGTTTAGGGTTGGGTGTGTACTGGGGTGGTCAGGTTTTAGGTAAATGTTCAGGTTTAGGCTGTARAAATTACTGGAAAATGAATGGAAGTCAATGCATAGTCCCCATGTGTATAGAAAATCCAATGTATGTGTTAGAGAGTGTGTGTACTTGTTTGCGTTTGTTACCCATTTAGGACTGTTTCTGGTGTACACACCTACCTTGTCAAGACTAGTAGTCCTTATGGGGACCAAAGACCAGTTCTAATAGGACGGACCACCATTTTTGGGTTGGGAGTTAGGTTTAAGACCGAGGTGTGAATTGAGTTTAGGTTGAGTTTAGGGTTAGGCATGTACCAGGAGGGSGTCAGGTTTAGGGTAAGGGGTCAGGTTTAGGCTATACAAATGGATGGAAGTCAATGAATGGTCCTAATATAGTGAAATACAAACTTGTGTGTGTCTGTGTGTTACATCCATGTATCATGAATGCCCAGTACCTAAGGTTTTTGTGCAGCAGTCTTATTGCCTGTGGATGGGATAATGTGGGTAATGTTCTTTTTATTAGTTCTGGTGCCGGTGAAGGCTTCACGCGACCTCGCTTCCTCTTAGGTAAGAGTTCTACTCGAGCGGTGCACCTGGAGCCAGGAGGTCAGGATGTACTGAAGCAGACTGAACTGAGCTTGGAGCGGTAACTCAATTTACAAAATGAGTGTATGAGAAGAAGTTTTTTTTTTTCATCAAAGTCAGATTTCTGTTCAGTTTTATAAAAGTGATATTTTCTACCCGAGGAAAACGTGTTGGAAGAAGGAAACCAACCTTTCACACAGACTCTTAAAATGCCTGTGACGTGCCTATCCTTCAAATACAAAAAGTCAAAGAAAACTTCTTTATTCTTAAAAAACTGGCATAATACACATGATTTTACACATTTTGTCTCATAACTAGCCTATTTTATTTTTGGATTTGGCTCAGCCAAAGTGAAACAGGAAGTGACATCAAAGGAGAACTCTTTAACAAAATAAACTCTCTGGTCTTTGTTTATTAAATCAATATTATTTAAAGGGATCCCTGATTAGTTGTAACATTACTTTATTTGATAAACATTTATTTTAACTGTAAAAATAAACACTGTAAAAATACTGTAGGCTGTTTAGTTTTGTAATTTTTTTTAAATATACAGTATTTTAACACGAACTGAGCGATTTTATTTACACACAAAGCATTCTGGGTAAATGATGACATGGATAGGTGTGAGCGGGTTATATCCACCCTGAAGGTTAATCTTGGACAATATCTGATGATCGACTCTTTTAAATGAAACCAGAGAGCGTTGACAGAGAGGAGAAGGTAGAAATGACTCAGCCTGKAACTGAAAATATRGATGGAGGACAACAGAGCTGCTTCATGGAAGAAGAACCTCAGCTTAGCCTGTTAGCCTTTGCACTAGTGCCGACACTATCTCCATATATATGTATAAGCCTGGCGCTAGCGCGACAAGCAAGCTAAACTGAGGTCCTCCATCCATATTTTCAGTTACAGGCTGAGTCATTTCTACCTTCTCYTCTCTGTCAACGCTCTCTGGTTTCATTTAAAAGAGTCGATCATCAGATATTGTCCAAGATTAACCTTCAGGGTGGATATAGCTCGCTAGCAGCCTTGCACCGAGGACCTATCCACGTCATCATTTACCCAGAATGCTTTGTGTGTAAATAAAATGGCCCAGTCCGTGTAATATATTTTTAAACTTTTAGTCAGAATTCCTGACACAGTGGCAGAGAGAGAGACAAAGAGGGTGACAAAGACAGGTGTGAAAAACAATCCCGCTCAGTCTTGTTTTACTACTTTCTTCTTTTTTTCAGGATAATTGTGGACTGAAGCCTCGTTGCAGACGGGACAGATAAGCCAGTCCCAGTGCGTACACTTAAAAACTGTAAGTTATGTGTCAACATGTGCTTTACAAACTGTAGATTTAAGTATTGTGGACGAAACAGGGACTATCAAAATAAATTAATCAACATGACACCTTCCCTTGGGGTTGTTTAAAAGTTGTGTTTATTTATTCTTTAGAACTTCAGTGCCCTAAAATAACTGATACAAAATGTTTTTTTATTAATTTGTTCAGTAACATTTACCTTCTGAAGACACCCTGCTTTGTTAAATCCAGGTAAAGCGAAGCTACATGGTGTCTTTGCAAACATTAAACTGCTTCGTCAGCAATTAATTCATCTTCAAAAACGAGAGAGAAATTCATGCAAACACATCTAAACAAGCACATGTCAAGTGGCCAACACATGGCTCCTCATCAAACACTTCTAGGAAATGACACTTGGGGTTTTTCTCAGAAACCTTAGATAATTAATAGCCATATAAGCTTTAGAATAACATCCTGACATAAGTGGATTCTTTCACCACCTGGTGAGTCTGCCATTAGTCAATATTGGCCAGGGGGTTACTGGAGATCTGTTCTTGATACACCTGCTGTGCTCATTCGTGAGCCGCCAAGGAGCATGACAGGCAAACRGATAATAAATAAATGCGGTGCCAAGCGTATAAACATGTTTATCTGTYGTGTATCAAAGACAAATAGAGCAGAGACTACCGGAGAAGCTGATTTTCCCCAAGTCATATCCTTGTCTAGACTGATTGTGTAACAGTAGATAAAGCTTGAACGCTCTCAGATTGGAAGTGTCATTAAGTATAAATATTTACAACAATCAAACCCTAGGAGATGCTTGAACTGTCACTTTCAGAAACTTGGTTTAATTTATGGACAGTAGACTGTTAATGGAAGCAGACAAACGCCATCGTTTTCACTACCAGATCTGGCAAAATGAAAAATAAACTCCCAAATTACTACTGACAAACAACTGTGTTGACAAGATTCCATTTTACGTAGGTAGAGATTGTGGAGGGAGAACTCTTTAAATAGACAAAACAAGCCTTACCTGGTAGAGGAAATCTTCAAACACGAAGTAGTAGTCGTCGTTGCTAGCGGTGAGCTTCACGTCCTGAACAAAATAAGAGCTCAAATTTTAATTTTTGTTCAACTGTAGCTTGATGGTAAATACGACGGTGTATTAGGGCCACACAACAAGATTTTTTTATTACGAGAATAAAGTCATTATTATGAGAATAAAGTCGTAACATTACGAGATTAAAGTCATAATATTACGACATTAAAGTCATAATATTATGAAAATAAAGTCATAATATTACGACATTAAAGTCATATGAAAATAAAGTCATAATATTATGAGAATAAAGTCGTAATATTATGAGATTAAAATCAAAATATTATGAGAATAAAGTCGTAACATTACGGGATTAAAATCATAATATTATGAGAATAAAGTCATAATATTATGACACTAAAGTCATAATATTATGAGATCATAATATTATGAGAATAAAGTCATAATATTACGACACTAAAGTCATAATATTATGAGATCATAATATTATGAGAATAAAGTCATAATATTACGACATTAAAGTCATAATATTATGAGATCTAAAGTCATAATATTATGAGATCATAATATTATGAGAATAAAGTCATAATATTACGACATTAAAGTCATATGAAAATAAAGTCATAATATTATGAGAATAAAGTCATAATATTATGACATTAATGGCATATGAAAATAAAGTCAATATTATGAGAATAAAATCGTAATATTATGAGATTAAAGTCATAATATTATGAGAATAAAGTCGTAACATTACGAGATTAAGGTCATAATATTATGAGAATAAAGTCATAATATTCTAAGATCAAAGTTGTAATACTAAACCCTTTACACAAAAAGGCATGTAGTTAACGCTGCATTCAAATGAGGAATGTTGAGCAACTTGTCAAATTATACTTTAATTTTGCTTAAAATAAATAGTTGATCTTTTAGCACATTAGCATCAAATTATCAGCAGCAGGACTTGGAAATTGTGCAAATGACTACGTACATGATAAACTGAAGCTGTATTGTAATTAATGGATGCATTGACAGATTTAGTCGTCACAAAGCTAATTTGGATGAAGCAAATTATTCTAACAGTGACCCAGCTAAGTCATCACGGGCTACTTCATAAAGAGACGTATGGCTGTCCACTGAAGGTGTGAGGAAAATAGGGAGGAAATGAGGAACAGAAAATGGACATGTCATGTAAGATTGACTTTTTTTCTCGCAATATTACGACTTTATTCTCATAATATTATGACTTTATTCTCGTAATAATTATAAAAAAATATCTTGTTGTGTGGCCCTATTTTAAGGTTGTGATACTCAGAAATGTTTAACAATGCAGGTCAAAAATAAAAAAATAATTACAAAAACTATGTAGGCACTCACCTTGTAGATGAGGTTATCAACCAGCAGGCTGTGTTGTATGACTCCAGCCTTCAGTTGTTCGTAATGCATCACATCCTGAAAATGCAGATTTAACTTGTTTTATGTCGGGAATAACTTGAACAACATCCTGAATATGGTATAAGAGATATTAGAAGGTTGGCAAAACATTTAGTAAAGTCCAACTTGAACTTTTCTTAATTAAATTTTGAAAGGTTTCCATCAACCTTCTTCTCTAAAAGTCATTTGAAACTTATGTTTGCAAGAAACTAGGCTATGACTTTGCCAGACTTTTATTTTGAAGAGGATTTGTAAGCTTTGTTTTGAAACTCTAGGTTAAAACTCAGCCTTGAACTCAAGCGTCAATCAAACACTCACATGGCAAAGATTGGTCTGGCCCAGTTCTGGTCCACACAAAGCACTAAACCGTGGGGTGTCAAACTAAGCTACCCTGCACRTTTCCCTTGTTTCTCTGCTCCAACACACCTGATTCAGAGAATCAGTTACCTATTTAAATTCTGCAGAAGCCTGTTAATCACCCATTCATGCAAATCAGGTGTGTTTGAGCAGAGAAACAAGTAAACATGCTGGATAATGGCCCTTGAGGACTGGATTTCGACACTTGTGCTTTAAACCCTCGGCTCATATGTTACAAAGAAAAGCCAAAAGGCAGAAATGTCTCTTTTGATTGTAAAGGTTGCAGACCCCCCTATCAGACTCTGTGATTTTACAAGGATTTTGGTTGTGAACATTTTAAGGTTTTTCCTAACCAGTACCGAAAGTACGAGAAGTAAAAAGATTCTCATTCGTGTAATATTTTCACAAAACTAGCTTAATCAACTTTAGGGCTTCTCGTCGATGTTAGCGAGATGAAACGAAGCCTAACGGAGGGGCTGCTGTGTTTCCGAGCRTGTGCTTACACTCAAAACGTGTCTCCGGTTTGAGGCAGGTCCGAGCAAAGCAATAAAAATGTCAACTGCGACAGTTCGGAAGCCTCTTGACGATGATCAGCGCCGCGGACGTTGAGAGCAGAAACGGAAGGAGGCACGTTTGACAGCTGAGGGAAGGAAAGYCGAAACCCACCGTGGCTACGTGGACCGCATCAGCCGAAGAGTTCAAACAGAGTCTGCTAAAAGACCCGACGCTGGTTGTTTATCTTACTGGAGAAAAGTGGAAACATGGGCCCCAACAAGGCGATATATTTCTTTAAATATCAGAGGTAATAGCTGCTCATGCTTGAAGTGGTGTGTGAGACAGAGGGAATTGTTGCACAGCTCATCTGTCACACTCTGTTTAATGTGCAGCTCAAGTCCTGCTGACACTTTCCAGATCTTTCTGTCGCTTTAAACAAATCAATCCTCTAATCACATCATTTGTTTTCTGGACTTGGCATCAGCAGAGGGGTCTGGACTGAGTTTTGAACAGGCCTTTGCCACATGGACAGGCAGGCAGGCGTACTGTTTGGGCAAATGGAGCGAAAGCATTTGATTATCCTAACATTTGTACATGCAGCTGTGACCAGCCAAGATAAACAGCATCATGGTAAATACAGAGAAAACATAGATCTGTTGGTGTTACAGCGGGTAAAATAAGTATTGTACACGTCACCATTTTTCTCAGTAAATATATTACTAGAGGTGC
Source organism: Austrofundulus limnaeus (assembly GCF_001266775.1). Lineage (NCBI taxonomy): Eukaryota > Metazoa > Chordata > Actinopteri > Cyprinodontiformes > Rivulidae > Austrofundulus > Austrofundulus limnaeus. The sequence continues at coordinate 936,027 of NW_013952542.1, forward strand.
TAATGACATGAAATTTTCATCAGATGTCGGTAACAACCCAAGTGATCCATACATACAAAGAAATCAAACCATAAATGTCCAGAAATGAAGTTATTTGTAATAATGTGGAATGGCACAGGGAAAAAGTATTGAACACATGAAGAAAGGGAGGTGTAAAAAGGCATGGAACAACCTTATTGTTGCAAAGCATAATGATGGCATCGGTTACAGAAGAATGTCTAAACTTCTGAAG
>NW_013952542.1:936285-938892 GCF_001266775.1 Austrofundulus limnaeus
CTTCAGAAGTTTAGACATTCTTCTGTAACCGATGCCATCATTATGCTTTGCAACAATAAGGTTGTTCCATGCCTTTTTACACCTCCCTTTCTTCATGTGTTCAATACTTTTTCCCTGTGCCATTCCACATTATTACAAATAACTTCATTTCTGGACATTTATGGTTTGATTTCTTTGTATGTATGGATCACTTGGGTTGTTACCAACATCTGGTGAAAATTTCATGTCATTAGCGCCTCTAGTAATATATTTACTGAGAAAAATGGTGACGTGTTCAACACTTATTTTACCCGCTGCATATGTCAGGTGTTTTTTACTATGTTGTGTAAAAGCCGGGGACATGAAAATACTGAAAATGAGAGCGATTTAAAAAAAAAAGAACGAGGCTGCAGCTGAGGACTTCAGCTTGGGAATGAATGCAGCTGTGTGTGAACGGCTGGTTTACAACAAACACTGACAGCAGCCGCTGCAGGGCAAAATGAGCCGTTAAATGCGCACGTCTGCTGCCGTACCTGCGGCTGGTTTGTGGAGTTGAGGATGAGGGCCCACAGGTCCGCCCGCAGCCCCGTGGGACAACCCCGCCTGCTGTACTGCTGGGCCGCGGCGCTGTCCTGCTCCGAAACAACTGGACAGAAACACACAGAGGAGCGAGCGTGAAGCAGCTGTCTGTCCAGCTGCACGTTGACAGAGAATTCATCCAGCTTTTAAAGTAACGGCGTGGGGCAACAATGGAAAGAAATGACAATTAATTTCTCCGTTTTTCTCCATTTTTATTGTCTAGAAACAAACATGAAATAGAACCCAAAAAGAGAAAACTATTCACTCCCCCTCGAGTAAATACTTTGTCTCCATATCTCCTAACAAAGTCGTTCAGAATAGGACAGATGTGAAAATGAACACCTGCATGTTCTGAACAAAAAAAGCAGGCCGTTAAACACTGAAACAGCAGGGAGATTTGTTATTTCTGACAGGAAATCTTTCATGAAATAAAAAAAAGAGGGAAGCAAAAAAATAAAAACATTAACATACTGTAAACCAGTGGTGGGCAGGATTTCATTAGCTATAAGTGGAACTAATTTTTTGCTTAGCATATTAGCAAAGAAAGGACAAAAATCTGTTTAAAAAATACAAACTTGTCATTTTGAGTTGTTATATGGTGGAAAAAAGGCATTTAGCAATGTGGTGAAACACAGGTTTTACAGTGCCAGTAACTTTAGATTTAAGAAACTTAATACACATGATTTTAACAATTTTGTCACATAACTCATATTTACTTTAGAACTTGGCTCAGCCAAAGTGAAACAGGAAGTAACACCAAAGGGTAAATCTTTAAGTAAAGGAACGCTGTTTTATGTTTATTGAATGAATWTTATTTGAACTCTGACTCTTTTTCATCTTTCTCTGATAGTGACACAAACTAAAGAAACATCAGATTCTTCTCTACAGTCTGTGTTGTTAATGCTCTGTTCACATGCAGACATTCTCCTTTCACATCACTTCCTGTTTCTTCACATGCAAATATCTCAACTGTTTAWCGCAGCGACATGAAATTTTTTTGCAACATGYTTTCAATGTTATCTGTGCAAAAATGCATTCATATTTATTACAAAAATTGTGTTACWGGCACTTTAAATAAGCTATTGTTCAATTCTGCTGTGACTATGATGTATAAAGTAAGAAGGTTTAATTAAAATAGGAATCATTATTATATTTAAAAGTGGGAAAGGGAAGTAAATATTACTTCTACCAGCTCCTTTTTTATTCAGATAGACTTGTGAACTGGYCAAAATATATATCCAGTGCATGGTTCTGCTAATCAGCTATCAGCTAATRGCAGATTAGCTTATATGCTAACTTTAAAAAMTGTTAGCRGAATGATTAGATTACGTGAAATTAGATTTTGGCAACATTAAGTGCGGTAAGAGCTAACAAGCTAACATCAATCAATACGTTTATGTCAGTCCCACCAGACTTTAGCTCCAATGAGACGAAGACTGGTGATGCAGATTGAGTGACAGTCGTCTTAGCAGTTAGCGATTACTGTATTTACTCATGTATGATRCGATGCCCATCTTTTGAACTTAAAAAAAACAAACATAAAAAAAAATCTAATCCTTGTGTAAAATGCTACTCTTAATTTCATACCGACTTCATGATTTTTCAGTTCTTGCAGTGTACCCTCTGGTGGGGAAACAGATTATTTTCACAAAAAAATAAAATAAAATCTACCAAAATTTACTCCTGTGTAAAATACAACCCTACAACTTTATGAATGAGTTTTGGGGTTAAATTTAGCACAGTATAAAGTGTTAGATTGCACAATTTTTTTTTTTACTTGTTTAACTGTTTAGTGTTAGCTTCCGCTAAGTTTTACTTGATTAGCATTAGCTTCTGCTAAAAATGTTTAGCATTAGCAAAGCTAAATTTTTAGTTAATTGTGATGTAACAAGTGTTAGATTGCACAATTTTTTTTACTTGTTTAACTGTTTAGTGTTAGCGTGACGTAACAACCCCCACCCCCCACCCAAAAAAAATTTTTTTTACTTAAATTTTAAAAAATTACAATTTAATAGTAGGGAATCTACTAATGATATATATATATATATA
>NW_013952542.1:940429-954089 GCF_001266775.1 Austrofundulus limnaeus
TATATATATAATATGTCATTGAAATTGCTGCATAACTTTCCCAAAAACTGTCAAACAAAAGCTGAAAACTGCCCCTAAATTTGTATTGTGACAGCAGCCAAAAACACACAGTCTTTGACTTACAMTGCTGGCAGGTTTTGGCATAAACGAACACGCTTCTCGTCCCTTAATTTACTGTTTGAYTGCACTTAACACTTGGCCTGGAAAATAAGCTGCAGCCCAGAAGCCAAAAAGGCAGCAGCTGAGGGTAAAACAGTGAATTACGTGTGTTTGGTTGTGTTTACAGCCTGTGAAGCCAGTATTAATGTTTGTGTCTGATTTCTTCTTATTGGACGTTCAGATAACTTTGCTCTGAGTGCCACTCAGCTCGGCACGCTGCAGCTCCTGATGAAGAAACAAACACCAACCTTTTTTCCCGATGTGGACATAGTCGTTCTCAAACAAGTCTGCACAGAGAACGGAGACAAAAACAAAAATAAAATTGGCTCAGATTTATCAACAAAGTTATCGGTTTGATTTATAAACACACAGATAGCAAAGGAGACAATATTTAAKGCATGAAACCAAACTGTAACAATGTCAATATCTAAAACTTTACAGATATTGTCTGAGAAACTCCAGGCGGGCGTGAGGCACAGCCGAGGAACTCAAGCCAATACCCAACCAGTGTAGTTTACAGAAAGTTAAGCCAAACTAGTTGACAGATAAACACATTAATTAACCCCAACGGGAAGTATTTTGGTGTGAATTTTGTATTTAAAAGCTGCTGAATGAGTGGAGGAAGCTCCAGGCTCGTTATGAGTGTGGATCTCAGCCGTGKTTTTTGTTTGTACCTGGATGGATGTTTGCGACGTCGTCAATCCCCAACTGGCCCATGCTCAGGTTCAGCTCTGAGTAGACTTTTCTCTGCAAYGGAGCAAAACAAATTCAAAGGTTCATAAACCTTTAAGCAGTAACTCAGATGTTTTGAAGTGGTGGGGGGGGGGGTTTAGAAAGGTTTAGATCACGTGTCAAACTCAAGGCTCAGTGTATCAATCTTTTAAAATAAGTGTATGCTGYTTTAAAGCAAGCACTGACCATAAACTACATCTCCCATGATGCATGTTGATTATTTTAATAACAAAATGACAATGTCCCACCACTAGGTGGAAGTACACAGGGTTCAAAAGTAGCCAGCGAAGTTCACTATTTAAAATCTACTGTATATTACACAGCAATTTTGCCGACTACTTTTGTTGCAGCCCTGTTGTCATGGGAAGTGGGAGTTTCCCACTTACAAGTCGTATATTCAAATTGGATTGCCCCTCCGGTGGGAATTCCCTGTGGGAAAGTGGGAGAATTCTAAATTCAAGATGGCAGCTACTCACCACAACTCAACGGTGAGAAAAACTCTCATACTTTTAACAGTATTTCTATATTATTTCTTCACATTCAGTCAGTCGTACACATAGTAYTTTTCTCTTATACAGAGGACGAGTTAAAACACTGTTTCTATGCAGGAAAAAACACGTAGAGCTCAGTTATTGTTTGCTAGCCAGGGTTCATGCAGGTTTCAGTACATTACATATAAGACCTTTTAAAGACCTTTTAAGACCAGTAGGAATGAAATTGAAGACCAAACAGATGCATTAACAGAAATATTCAAATGGTCCCAGAATTTTTAACATACAAACATTTTACTGCTATCAATTTAGCTATTAAAGAATATTTAATTTTAATWCAAGAACACCAAATTATTTTAATGAAACAGTCATTACTATGAGACCTTCATATCAACTGCTGTGGACCGCTTCCAACCGAGTGCAAAAATCACTGATATCAAGTCAAGTCTCATTGAAAACACACTTTGCCATGTTTAAACCACAAGCAGCGAACATGACTGAACTTCTTTGTTTTTTGGGAAGGTGAACAAGCTGCTGGATGCAGGGGGTTGTTGTGGCAAAGAGGTTGAAAACACGGAAGAAAACTGTGCCATTTTATGCCTGCAGTTATCATGGGATTTGTAGTTTAATGTGCACAAAGACCAGTAGCAAACTTAGCACTTCATGAAGACAGATTGCGTCAACCTCTGATTACAGCGCTTTACTCTGTTTATTTATGCAGCCAACGCTTGTTGGGAATGATCGAAAGTAAAAAAATTAAGACTCAACTAAATTAAATCTAAGACCTTGAATGAAAATCTGGGCATCTTTTTTAGGCCTAAAATTTTGATTTTCAGATTTTTAGCGTTTTTAGACTTTTTAAGACCCTGCATGAACCCTGGCTAGCGGTGCTAAGCCTTAGCAATGAAATGAGGAATGTGACATTTTTGTGTTTAGTTAAAGTTCAACACAAAATGTCAAAGTTACTTACAACTGGCCCTTTGAGGACCACCATAACACTCATGTGGCCCTTGGTGAAAATGAGTTTGACATCCTTGTGTTAGAAAGAAGAACTGACGTAAATTATGGTCAAATTTGGCTAAACAAACTCAGACTAGCCATTAGCTCATCAGTCTGGTGAAAATTAAACCTAATTTCTGCAAACTGAGGTTGGTCAAAAAGATATCTTAAGTTGGTAAGATACTGACTATTACTCTCTCACAGAAACCCCACCTCAAAACACAGAAATCATTGCTTTAATATTTTTATATGACTCAGAAGGTATGTCGGACACTTGAAGATAAATCCATCATGATAAAGGTTCAGACTTGTCCCTACCAGCTGCGGGATGTCCCTGACATTGAGGGGAACCTGGACGAGCCCCCAGTGGCTGCGGGTGCTGACGCCCTCACAGCTGTCGTGGTTGGGGTTCCTCAGACTGACCAGGACCTGGTTAGACGGCAGCAACGAGGTCGTGTTCATCTCAGCCTCGTCAGTCAAGCAAAACGGATTTAGGCAGGAAGGAGTTTCGTTACCTCGAGAAAATCTTTCGGGGCGTAGACGGGCCTGAAGCGACTTAAATCTGAGAAGCACAGAAAGGAACATTTATGAAAACTGTATTTTAAGTTCTYCACCTGACTCGGGGAGAGGGGTTTAAAAAAAGGTTGTTTTTTTAAAGGTGGCAGCGTTCGCACACGTCAGAGAGCAGAGCAGCTGAGGCCGGCCTCAAGTGGGACTTCCACCCGCCTGTCTGCGCGGCTCGGCTGTAAATTCATGTGACGCGTCATCACTTAAGCAGGGGAGCGTTGATGTTTGGGATGGGAGCGGGAGGAGGGCGGGGGTGCCGCTGGTTAATCGCAGCACGGTGCGCGAGGTCTGGATAGGCTCTCTTTCTGCAGTCCAAAGTGTTTACACCAGTAGGACGGCACATCCTAAATGTTATTATATGTTCCTGAGCCGCGATCGAACTGTTAGGACAAAAGATATGCGTGTTCTCTGGAAATGGGCCTGGCTTCAAGCTGAAATAAGGCTGGGGCGAGCAGATAAAACCAGACTTTAACAGCAGAGTGCTTTTGCACATTCTTCTCAAAAGGCCTCTGAGTTAAAACACTAATTATAGATTTTACAGCAGGATCAGTTTTTATGGTTATTCTTTCCTGAAGCCTTTTAAGTCTGAGCTAAAGAAGAGGTACAAACCAAAGTCAACACGGTGAAAAGTACAAAGGCTGCAGAGTCAAGTTGAGTTTCTATTAAAGCAAATATAGAAGTGGTAGATCGGGTTTAGAAAAGCAGAACATGAAGCTGATGTTAAATAAACCAGCACGCACGTCACGGTTAATCTTTCATTAAAAGGCAGATGGGTCGGGCTCAAAGCCCTGGGGAATGTCTGCAGACCTGGTTCGTCCGTGCCCATCTCATTCCATTTGTTGGTGAGCTCCTTCTGCTCGGCTGCAGGCCTCTGTGGAGCAGGCAGAAACAGGAGGGGTCAACAAGTACTGCACAGCCGGGAGAAATCTCAGCAAATGATACAAAGACAAGGAGCGTGCAGACGACGGGTTATTACTGTGTTATAATGCTGGATGTGCAGACTGTTAGAACTCAACAGAGTGAAGTACAGCATCAGCATGTAAATGATAAACATTTGACAAATCGTCACACAAGTTATTTATAAAAATAGAAAATGAAATGGGCTCTAGGACACAGCCCTGTGGAACTCCTTTTGTGATTTCAGAAGAGAGGAGGAGCCTGCTTTAAGACTTTTACTCAAGTAAAATTCCTAAAGGAGACTTTAACTTTTACCTAAGTCATTTTTTGGTAAGGTACTTGTACWTTTACTCAAATATCACTTTGTGGTACTTTATACAACACTGCAGTTTGGTTTGTCCTTCGTGCCCCTCTGCGTCTAAGTGTAAGTACACCAAAAAAGAAGAAACTTTAACCCAACCACCTCAGATTTGAAWGAAAATTGAAATATTTGTCATTTGTGATACCACAGCACAGTATCTCAAATTTTAGGTCAATCGKATCAATGGTTCTGGAGATATGTGTGACCCACCCCCCCAGAATTCTGTTAATAAATGAAAATGTCCATTCTGTCAGGATTTTCTAAATCAGATTGGATTACCAGGAAAGCATTAATCCGACAAGGTTTTCACTCCGTCGCACGACTTTTCAACGTGTGTGGTTTTCATTTCCTCTCAACTACTCCATCTGGGTGGATCACCATTTTTTTGGTAAGTGTATAAAGGTCGTTGGAGAGGAAAAGATTTGTTTAAGTTGAGTTAAATTATCCAAGACAAACCATATTTGAACTACCTTGCGAGCCAGGGGCACTTCGAGCTCCGTGCTCATRCTGTTCAGGCTTTTGAGAACGCGCTTCTCCCAGCTGGCCTGCGAGGGGAAGAAACACGGTCGGCTTCAGATACCATCTACGTTACATTTAAAACTGATTTTACATCTCTAAAGCAAATTAGCAGATAAAAATAATATAAATCAAAGAGTCGGGAGGAGAAGGACTGACTTGAGCCTTCCTCATGTAGRCCAGAGGCTCTTTGAGATGCTCTGCAGGAGCTCTGGGATGACTTGGAGGCAGCTGGCTGGAATAAGAAAACACAAACGTGTTTCAAAGACTGATGACTTTCAAAGATCGAATACAATAAAAGGCACAAACATCCTGTTATTAGATCCAGAAAATCTATTAAAAATAGGTTAGAAAAGTTTTCCTTCCTAAAAACAACCCTTTTGTCACCATTAGCGACCCAGGTACAGATGAGTCAGGACTCATACTCTCCAGATGTACCAAGCGTCTCCTGCTCGCAGCGCAGGATGACTCAAAGTCTTCCAGCATTAAACAGTTGAGCTAATCTAAACACATGAGGGCACAGAGCAGGAGGCAGCAGGCTTCATGTTGACGTCTGAGCCTGCAGAGAACAAACCTGTTCTTAAAGACCAGTGAAAGCAGAACATTTTTCAAACCATTAATGGACCTACAGCAATACTACAGAGGTTAGCTGCAGATGTCTGATCCAGGTCAGACAGAAACAGATCTGAAAGACAAAATCAGAGTTTTGAAGAAATAATTTAATGTCCATGTTTCATTAAATTCCCCAGGACTCACAGTGGATCTGATGAGAAAAAAAAGATGAAAAAACTTCTTCTGTTCTAACTTTAAACATATTTGTTTTATTTACAACAGATAACATGGTAAGAAAATGAAGCATAGATGCTAATGCTAACACACACAGAACACTAGCAAAAAGTAGTAAAGGTTTAGTGTAAAGCTAAAAGTAGTACAAGGCTAGCTAGAAGTTGCAAAGGGGTCAAATCAATGCAGCAAACGCTTACTAAAAGTCACAAATGGCTCACTAAAAGCAAAGGTGTAAAAAGAGTGGTTAAAAACAAAAGACCAAAAGGCTAGTGAAAATATGAGTAGAAAATGGTTGGCAAAACCCTAGCTAAAAGCTAAAAGTAGGAAAATGCTAGATAGATGCTAAAATGTAGAAAAAGTGGAGCTAAAAGCTAAACGTAACACACCTGCACCGTAGTTTGGAACTAAAATTAACAGCATGGTAGCTAAAAGTAGCAAAAGACTGTCCAAAAGCTAAACAAAGGTAAATAATAGTCAAAAACTAAAAGTAGCAAAATGTTAGCTATGTGTGAAAAGCTTCATAAATGTAGCTAAAAGCTAAAAGTAATGGAAAGGTAGCTAAATGTTTTAAAAAGGCTGCTACAGGTAAAAATAACAGACATGTAGAGCAGCTTGAAGGTAACAGAATAGTGGWTAAATATAGCAAAAGRTTAGCCAAATGCTAAAAGAAGCAAAATGTTAGCTAAAAGCTGAAAGTAGGAAAATGCTAGCAAGGTGCTAAAAGTACAAAAAAATGCAGCTAAACAGAATGGTAAGCCAAAAGCTAAAAGTGTCACAATGCTGGTAAAACCCTAGCTAAAAGCTAAAAGTAGGAAAATGCTAGAAAGATGCTAAAATGTAGAAAAAGTGGAGCTAAAAGCTGAACGTAACACACCTGCGCCATAGTTTGGAACTAAAATTAACAGCATGGTAGCTAAAAGTAGCAAAAGGCTGTCCAAACGCTAAACGAAGCTAAATACTAGTCAAAAARTAGGAAAATGTTAGCTATGTCTGAAAAGCTTAAAATTTTCAGCTAAAACTAAAAGTAACAGAAAAGTAGCTAAATGTTTAAAAAAGGTTGCTACAGGTAAAAATAACAGATCTTGGAGCTTGGAGCTTGAAAGTAACAGAATGGTGGATAAATACAGAAAAAGGCCAAACATTAAAAGAAGCAAAATGTTAGCTAAAAGATGAAAGTAGGAAAATGCTAGCAAGGTGCTAAAAGTACAAAAAAATGCAACTAAACAGAACGGTAGGTAAAAGCTAAAAGTAGAAATGTTAGCCAAAAGCTAAAAGTATCACAATGCTGGCAAAGCCCTAGCTAAAAGCTAAAAGTAGGAAAAAGCTACCTAGGTGCTAAAAGCATTATAAATGTAGTTAAAAGCTAAAACTAACAGACAGGTAGGTTGGTAAAAGTATCAAAAGGTTTATTAGAAGCTAAAAGTAACAAACATGTTTCATAGCTTACATCTAAATATAACAACATGGTTGGTGAAAAGTCACAAAAGGAGGTCCAAAAGTTAAATCAAGCAATGTATTAGCTAAAAACATAAAATACAAAAATGTGCTATGTGCTAAAAGGAGAAGAAATGTTGCTAAAAGCTAAAAGTAACAGAAGGGTAGCTAAATGGATAAAAAGGTTGGTACAAGCTAAAAAATAAATGTTTAGCTTACAGCTAAAAGTAGCAGTGTGGCAGATAAATAAAGCAAAGGGCTAGCCAAAAAGAAAGATGCTAGCTAAGTGCTAAAAGTATAAGAAATGCAGCTAAAAGCTAAAAGTATCAAAAGGCTTATTAGAAGCTAAAAGCAACAGACCTATAACGTAGCTTACAGCTCAGTCTAACAGCTAAAAGCAGCAAACAAGTAGCTAAAAACTAAAAGTAGCAAATGGAGACAAAAGGAGAAGTAAGATGAAGCAGATTTAAAAGAAGGTATTTGAAGGTAAAGGAGTTGTATTTATGTGGGGAAAATATCTCCAAGTACAGTTAAATACAATGAAAATTATAAAAAGTCACCGCAATCATCTCCTAAATGTCATCATAAAGGGTTTATTTAATAAATCTAGTATGTACATATGAAATTAACAAGTTAACCTAAACCCAARCTAAATGTAAAAAGGATTTCAGCAGGACCTCCTGTCACTCTGTGTCTGAAGCTCTCAGGTTTAGTTTCTCTCTCTTTAAAACAACGATTACAAAACAGCTGGATTCCCATGTTATTTATGAAATAAAAATGAAAACAAATCGATCTTGTCTGGATTTGTATTTGGCCACAAAACAAACCCTGAACAAGCAGCAGCGTGTGAATTTTTGCAGAGACAGTAATTAAAAGCAGCAGCTCCACTGACTGACTGGTTCTTCCAGTGACACAGAATTCACCCGACTGAGTTCGACCTCCGCAGTCACTCTTCATCCCATCACCTGTGAGCTGCTAACAACAAGTCAGGTGGTTTGTTGTTTTTACTTATAAAATAAAAACGCGTAATCAACAAATAGGGTTTTACTTTGGCACCGTCTGTGGAAGAGACATACACAAGAAAATCTATGACGTGAAAAAAGTGAGAAAGTTTGATGAGTCTGCAGAAAAATAAACAAAACGTTTTTGCTAAGGCAGTTATCTTGAATACATTCACCACACAAATCAAATATAAACCCAGAGTTGTAAAGTAACAAAGTACAAATACTTCATTACGGTACTTAAGTAGCATTTTTGGGTATCTGTACTTTACTTGAGTAATTATTTTTTAGCCTACTTTTTACTTTTACTCCTTACATTTAAAAAAAGGCAAGAAGTGGAAAGTCGCTACTTTTATTTCATTTTTGCTTGTTTTCATTCCAGCTTGTTATTGTAAAATAATAAATACTATCCATATAAACTGTGCCTCCTATAGAGTGAATTTAATTGTGGTTGGATGAGAAGTATAATAAAATTCTAATACTGTATTAGTTTGTACATGAATAAAAGTCACACTCCAGCAGGACATTATCATTAAAATAAAAGTACTGTACTGAAGAAGTATTTGTATTTCATGAATTAATATTATTGTATTTGGCCGCAGCCCTCAGATAGATTTTCATTTTGGGGAAAAGGTTTGTGCAGCCTTGATATATGTATATAAACTGAAACAGCTGGACTAGTTCATCCTAAATTTAACATAAATGAATTATTGTAATACAATATATAGTCATTTCTGCAGTTTTTGGGGAGGTCACCTCCTAATAAATGTAATTACTAAAATCTAACTGTTCATTTTAAATCAATACTTTTACTTTTAATACTTAAGTACAACAAATATCAGATACTTTAAGACTTTTACTCAAGTAATATTCCTAAAGGAGACTTTAACTTTTACCAAAGTAATTTTTTGGTAAGATATTTGTACTTTTACTCAAGTATCACTTTGTGGTACTTTATACAACACTGTGTGAAGCTCTTTTTTCTTACAGAGAAAACGTGTCTTACATGTGTAGCTCTCTGTAGACAGCATTCTGCAGCTTTTTCTCCCAACCTAAAAAAAATGGTGAAACACGTAAACATGGCAGCAAAAACAAATATTATCACGTGTTTCTATAAATTTAGATTCAATATTCTCACCTGCTGTTTTAAGATAATTACGCACGTCCTCTTTCAGAGACTCCAGCTTTATCTCGGGTCGATGCAAACAGTCCTGGGAGAGGAAACACGTTATTAAGTAGCTTTGTGCTAAAAGCTAACAAACCCCGAAGCGTTAGCTCGATGCTAACCCACTCACTTTAGCTTGTCTCTCTATCTGAGAATGTAAACTGGTCCCTCTGAGCCGCTGGACGACCTGAGCCATGCTCTGAGAGAACTCGGAGCCTTCCTCCATCCTCCTGTTTCACCTGACAGAGACGCACAGGAGCRGTTCCACCTGCTGCGGATGCTGCGCTAACCGACCTGGAGTCGTTACTTAGCAACGGAGGGTCGGTCAGCGCGCGCCGGATAAACAAGCGACTGATTCTTTTGTTCCGACCTAAATAAAAACGTTCCTGCGGTGTTTTCTGTGGGGGGGAAAGAAGTGTAATAAATGGATATATCTCGAATAAAAATGTAATTTTATTCATTTGTTTTGTAAGGAGTGTTTGTTTTACATACTTTTTTATACTGTAATTACTTCCGCATACTTTCCTCTGAGCTCATTCAGGATGACCATTGTTTTTTTTTTACTTTCATACTGTTTGAAATTAGTAGCCTAATGTTAGTTACAAATATTCCTTAAGAAAATGAAATATTCCAACACTAAAACACTATGTGTTCTTTTAACTCTGCGTAACGTTGTGCTGTTTTTCGCCTCCGTTTTGTCAATTTGAGCATTTAACCACTGTTTAGTCAGTCTTAGCTTTGGTTTTAGCAACAGTTTTTCTGGAATTGGCTTTTATTTGTTGTTTTCCTTATTTAAAATCTTTGTAATAATTGACTTATTTTGATGACTGGACAATGTATTTTTATATATTGTTTAAATTAATCACTTTAGAAGATGCTGGTGTAGATTTTCAGTCATTTTAAACATGGCAAATCAAAAATATATGTTAAAAAACTAGGGGGAAAAAATCAAGCGTCATTGTTTTATAAGTTCAGAGTTAGACTTTGTTGATAAATGATGAAGTCTGAGTTTTTATTAATGTGCTCAAAGGACGATGGATCTCAGCTACTACCATACCAGATTTTAGTTCAATATCTGTAAATCTGAGAGAATTATAACCATTTATGTAGTTTTTTAATTAAGTTAGCTGTGGAAGCCATCTTGAATTGGGTTAGCTCCAAACCTTAATCAGCCGCACACCTACATCCAGTGATCATATCCTGAGAGTTTCATTCAAAGCTATCCTGTGGTTCAGGAGATATTTTGCTAACAGGCAGAAAGAAATGACTCCAAATGTTAATGCAAAGGTTTGACAGCAAAATACCTCGCTCTGTGTTGTGCTCATAATATGTATTGGGGCCAAGCCTCAGCTGCTACCTCTCCAAGTTTTATCTCAACATCTCTAAAATCGACTGAGCTAAAACCAGTTTTGTGTTTGCAATATTTGATTAGCTGTAGCGGCYATTTCGAACCGAGGTCGCTCCAAAATTGAATCAGCTCTAGATGGATATCCATTAATGGATTTACGAGAATTTCGTCCAGATCCGTTCAATGATTCATGAGCTATTTTGCTAACAGAAAAATAAAAACTGCGCCTGAGTCTCCCCACCCATTTCAGTCAGAATAACTCTGCTGCTGACATGTTCACATAAAAATACCGCAGCCTGCAGCAGCATGCCCGAAATGAGACAGAAATAGRTGCAGTGCAGATCTAATCTCCCAAATCACGTCTGGAAAAGAAGAAACTTTTACATCTTTTTGCACCTCTGTGGTCATTTTCTCCATATATTTTGAAGGGGAGGGGTTGTTGGGCTGAGCTGAGCTCCACGTGTCTGAGCGCGCTCAGAGCGCACAGATACCTGCAGGGCAGCGGGCTCCTCACCTCTCCTCGCGCTTCTTATTTGTTTGTTTTATCTCTTTTTTAAAAAAAAAACAGGATATAATTTAAAACTCATCCCCGTGAGGAGCATGAACCCTGGTGTTCTGGAGTCAGATCTGACCTGAATCTGTCGGAGAGCAGAGTGGGGGGGAGAGAAAGGAGAGGAAAAAGAGGCGCAAAAATGGAGACGTTTACGATCCAGGACATGCTCATAAACTCAACTGATCTCAACAAGATTTTGTGTAATTTCGGGATCGGGAATCTGTCGGAATGTGGGAGCGAGCAGGACCTGCCTCCCGAGCAGAAAGGTACCATTACATTATTTTTTCTTTAATGACAATAATCGGATTAATAATCAGAGCCTCGCTTTTGGGCATTTTTTTTCCTCACGCGTCATTGCGCATTAAGGCGCACGGCTCAGGTTCTCCACGAGGCGTTTAATGCGGTCACCCAAGTGAGCAGCAACATATAGAAACAGAAAAGTGTTCTTTTTTATGATGCATTTTTTGGATCAAATTAAAAAACATATAAACATAGGAGTCAGTTTTCTAAATAAAAACAGTTTTAGACAAAAAATGACATCATTAGCTTTATGGCATTTTGGGGTTCTTGATTTGGTACAGCTATAATTACCTGCGCAAGTTTAAATTTATTGTGAACTCTTGAGCTGATTTTATTTTTGAAGGATTGTGACATATTCTTTATTCTACTGCGCTCGAATGAAGCTGGTTTGGGKTTTATTTTCCTAGCAAAAGTAATCAGGTTTGTTAATACTAGCATGAGAACAAAGCAGTCATGACTTATTCCATCAAAACTAAAACACTCTTTATTACTATTTAAAGCATCGCCTTTACTCCACCAAATYATAAAAATCATCCAAAGCTGTGTTATTGTTCCACTGAAGAACAAAATAAAAAAATAAAAAAGCCAGCTAGTAAATATGACGTCATGCTTTTGACTATAGCTCCAGATATGGACGTGTTGTGCGTCAGAGAGGGWGAGTCAAATTAGCCTATAGGTATAATTTAGTGGAATGACATGAATGTGTTTGTGTGTGCCCCCTCCTCTGCCAGACATCAACCAGACAGTCCGGATCATCCTCTACAGCCTCATCTTCCTCCTCAGCGTTCTCGGGAACAGCCTCATCATCGCGGTCCTGGTGAGGAACCGSCGCATGAGGACCGTCACCAACCTGTTCCTGCTGTCCCTGTCCATCAGCGACCTGATGGTGTCCCTGGTGTGCATCCCCTTCACCCTCATCCCCAACCTCATGAAGGACTTCGTCTTCGGCATCGCCATATGCAAGCTGATCATGTACTTCATGGGTATGTGGAGACAAAAKATTTGTCCAAGTTCTCTGTTAAAAATATGAAAACTTTCCTGCTGAGCATGGAGTAATCTGTCCGTTTCCATGGAGACACCTCWTTCTTGTTGTGTTGGTAATCGTGTTTCTCGTCAGACAGACAGGGGATAATTKAAGTCCTGCACAAGGTTCATTTCCCTCTGAGTCCGAATGCTTCTGGAGGGTTAATGAGCTTGAGCTAAAAACAGGCCCGGTTATGGAAGCAGCACAAAATTCAGTTTCAGCAATCACTTAACTTTCTCCAGTTCTATTGTTGTGATCTGTTGTTTCCTGATCTGTGAAAGTCAATTAGAGGAAACAGGCACGTCAAACAATAGTTCTGTATCCCTGTAAAAAAATAAAAAACAAAAGAAGCCTGGCTTACTCTCAGTCCTTTCAAATATGTAGATTTTAGAACCATCCATCCATCATCTGTACACGCTTCTTCCTTTTCAGGGTCGCGTGGGTCACTGGTGCCCATATCCAGCAGTCACAGTGCGAGGGGCGGGGTACACCCTGGACAGGCCGCAGGTCCATCACAGAGACACACATAGGGACAAACGAGACAAACAACCATTCACTCTCTCACTCTCACCTAAGGACAATTTAAAGTTATCAATTAACCTAACAGTCATGTTTTTGGTCTGTGGGAGGAAGCTGGAGTACCCGGAGAGAACCCATGCATGCACGGAGAGAACATGCAAACTCTACCCAGAAAGGTCCCCGGACTGGGATTTGAACCGGTGACCTTCTTGCTGAGAGGCATCAGCTCTAGATTTTAGAACCCAAACTAGCAAATCTGCTTCTCAAGTCTTTGTTCAGAGTCCCTGATGTGTCATCTGGGGACTTTTACATTACCTCACAAACCTTTTATGTTACTTCKCAATACATTTACATTATCTTTGAACACTTTTATATTACCTTGCAATACTTTTACATTACTTCAAAATACTTTTACATTAACTTGCAACACTTTTACGTTACCTCAAAACTTTTACGTTACCTTGCAATACATTTACATTAACTTGCAACACTTTTACGTTACCTCAAAACTTTTACGTTACCTTGCAATACATTTACATTAACTTGCAACACTTTTATGTTACCTCACAAAACTTTTACGTTACCTTAAAACTTTTACGTTACCTCAAAACTTTTACGTTACCTCAAAACTTTTACGTTACCTTGCAATACATTTACATTAACTTGCAACACTTTTACGTTACCTCAAAACTTTTACGTTACCTTGCAATACATTTACATTAACTTGCAACACTTTTACGTTACCTTGCAATACATTTACGTTACCTTGCAATACATTTACATTAACTTGCAACACTTTTATGTTACC
>NW_013952542.1:954548-964975 GCF_001266775.1 Austrofundulus limnaeus
AATAATAATAATAAATAACTTAATATGTCTAGTCATCAACAAGTTGCAGATACCTGGAGTGTAAGTGCGATGAAGTTGATTAAATGTAACAACGGCCTGCCATACATGCGAGCTTCCGCATGCCTCTGAAATGATCTGCTGAATACCCCAGCAAGTATTTATTGTAATATTGCAGCAGATCCTTTGATCCAATATGGCACCTTTAAAGATGGCGACCATGTTCTGGACATAGCCTAAAGAATTACTTGTTGGGGTTTTCAGACATTACATTTTCTCGTTTCTTTCTGGAATATAAGTGTGTCCTGAGACTTCTGACTTAACCCGTATAACATTTGAGCTGCACAGTGGATTAGTGGTTTGCACTGTTGCTTCAGAACAAAACGACCCTGGGTTTAAGCCTCGGGTTGGGCCATGTGAACGTGGACCGAGTGGGAACTTAAGAATAACCCGAGCTGAGGTGGATTTCTTCAGTGTGCAGCAGCTCTGTGGTTTAAAAACGACACTTTGGTGTTAATGTAGCACTGTTGGAGGTGACACGGGAGTGAACAACACAACTCACAGTCAGCGTTTTTGAGGGACTGCTTCTTTTTGGAGGGCTTGGAGATGACTTTGATCCTCTTGCTGAGGAAGACGCCGATGTCCGCGCTGTTGCCGTAGAACATCTTGACAGATAACATGAAGTGCTTTCTCTTGTCGGAGTCGGATATGTACAAGGTTTTGGCTGTGCAATAATTCTGGTCGATGAGGCAGAAGAAAAAGAAAAAGAGAGAGAGTTAAAACTGAAAACGGCTACTTCCCCAGTGTTTAAACTCAGTCTGGGTGTGGCTACGTGTTAAAATCCAGAGTTTTCAGCCTGATCTGTACCTTTCCCTCTAAGTTGAGCTGTTGCATTTCTTGCTCGCTGTTGCCGATGCCGATGAAGGCACACGGCTGCGACTCCTGGTCGGTGCAGCCGTCTCGCTCCATCTGCTCCTTCTTTTTCTTCCAGCCGCTGCCCATCAGGTACACACAGGGAGGAGGGCAGAAAAACCTGCAAACAAGAACGTACTTCAGCTTCTCTTGGATCTCAGGGGTGTAACGGTACAGAATCTGATGTTCGATCAAATACACAAGTGTTTTTGTTTTTTTACTAAAGTTCACGACAGAAAAAGAGAAGAGGAGGATTTTATTTAAAGCACTTTACATCAAAGCAAAGCAAGAAGGGCTGGTTCAGAATAAAAGCTTTACAGTAATGTAAACGTGAGCAARTATTTTTCTACTCGGTAACAAACTGGCTTTACCTCACATCTTGTGAAGATAAACAACTACCAATCATAAAAGGTGTTTTTTACTCAACAACTGATCGATTTTGTACCAACACTGTTGTTTTTACCCAAAGACAAAACATTTATCACAATATTAAACACTCCTCTCACCCCGACATGCAAATCTGACTAATATTAGATTTTTGGCTAAAAATTCATACAAGAGCCTTTCAGTGCTAATCAGCAAAACAACCAAAGTCCTTTCATTTTCATTAACAACATAAATACTGTAGTACAGGGAAGTGGTTTTCAAACTTTTTAGCTTCCGGCCCAAAAAATACCAGCTGCAGAAACTTGTGATGCCAGATATTCCCATTTTAAATATGCTAACTTTGTTAATGACTCTGTTGAACAAGAGCATAACAATACAAACAAACCTAGTAACTATGATATTAATTTTATTATTAATGTACTTTAGCAGAAATTATGGTAAAAATATTCCATTAAAAATTTATTTATATTTATATTTAGGGATGTCCTGATCCAGATTTTTTTGTCTCCCGGTACAATCTGATTTTTTTAATGATTAGTCTTTCTGATACCGATCCGACAGCTTTATTTCTTTATTTCTTTCCCAGTGACAAGGTTGGTAGTATTAAGGCGAACCCTGCTGTTCCCACCACGAGAAACATCCAGTTTGCAGATTTCGCAAGATGCAGTTTCAGCATCATTGTTTTCCATTGAAAAGTGTTCCCACACTGTGGACATGGTTGTATACTTGTGTGCGTCTTGACTTCTTAATGGCAGCTGTAAAGCAAGATGATGCTGAAAACTGTCGTGAAAACTGGATCGGCCCGATCACATGACTAAATCTGATTCTACCAGATTTTCAAAAAATGGCCATATCTGCCACCGATACTGATACTGAGTATCTGATCGGGACATCCCTTTCTATATTAATTCTGGAAATCATCAGGGGACCTCCATTTAATGTTTAATGGCCCACAGAGGGGGTCTCGACTCGAACTTTGGGAACCACTGATATGGATGAGGTGCCCTAAAACTAAAACCTGTTTCAGTTTGTGGCAGATGGCAAACCAATAAAAAACAGATGAAAATTGGATAATCATGTAATTATTTAGATTTCCTTTTTAAATATAAGTTCCTCCCCTTTCAGCTGCTCCCTCTTCATGGGTCACCACAGTGATTCATCCTGCTAAAACCACCCCCATGTCCTCTCTAACTGCATGATCCATATATCTCCTCTTTTTTTTCCTGGCATCTCTAACAACCCTGGACATGTCCAAACCATCTCAGTCTGCTCTCATTATCTTTTCCTCCCTTTAACCTGTGCTGTACCTTTGATGACCTCATTCCTAAGCTTACCCATCCTTGTTCCAAAACACACAACATAGGTCTCACTACTGCTTATAAACCTTTCCTTTGATATTTGCTGCCATCCTTTTATCACAAATCACCAGGGGAATAAATCAACAGCTTTACCACAATACATTATTATATCAATTTGAATGAACATCTGCAGTCGGTAACGTCTGTTAAACCAAACTGTGCATCTTTAGTTTGATCAGCAGAGGGCAGCGTTCTGTCAAACATCGCTTACATCAGCGCTCCCAAGCAGACTGAGCTTCGCAGAATGCAGTTTAACAGATGTTAACACCATCAATCAAACTGAGAGGTTAATCTGCAGAGAAACAAACGGAAAAAAAATCACTTCTGCTTAATAAAAATAGCC
This sequence comes from Austrofundulus limnaeus, assembly GCF_001266775.1. Lineage (NCBI taxonomy): Eukaryota > Metazoa > Chordata > Actinopteri > Cyprinodontiformes > Rivulidae > Austrofundulus > Austrofundulus limnaeus. The sequence continues at coordinate 957,546 of NW_013952542.1, forward strand.
TTGCTTGATTTGAAAAGAMTCATTAAGACGAGGGACGGATTGAGTTTTGGAATGAGCTTTAAATGCAAACAAATACACTTTTAATGAGTTCGTGTGAGACGGTGGAGAGAAACTTGTCAAAACAGCAGTGTCTGTCTGTGGGTGTTTGAACAGAGAGAGAAAGAAAGAGCGACATTCAACGCACCCACTTTTTTTAAATGTCTTATCAAACAGAAAGAGGAGTTGCACTCTCATTCAGAAACTTTCACCTGAAGTGACGATGTCAAAACCTGAAGCGAAGCCGACAGAAAGAACCCCGCCCCCTTCTTCGCTGATGTCACTTTAACTGAACAAACTCCCAAACATTATCAGAGGAATTTCTCTTTTTTCCTAACACTGCGCTCCAAGTCTCCCGAGGTGTCCCAGAGTTCAACATCTGATTTACGGAGCGACGGAGGCCCTGATGAGATCACAAGTGGTGCTGCGGCGCGGCCAAAAACACAAGAGGAGGGATGGAGAGGACTGTGGAGGGAGCAAGAGGAGGATGGRGGGATATAAAAAGTTGTAGAGTGAAAGGTAGAATGGTGACAAGAGAGTTACAGGACGGCTTTGAATAAGAAAATGTGAGATGCAAGAACTGTTACGTAACGAGGGGTCAAAATATCTGTGAAACTACATTAAAGGAACAGTTGGAACATTTGTGAGTCAGATCAAACCCACATTATTAGCGTTAAAGTGAAAGGATGTGACAAAATAACTGGAGGCGGTGATTCTGTTCTGAATCAAACTAGTCACAAGTTAAATCTCAAGTTTATACACTTCATTTATGCCTGTGGAAAATACAGAGGTTATGAATAACAGGGTTCCTACAAGGCGTTTTAAGCAAAAACACTCTTTAACATTCCCCAATCTCATCTAGTTCAACTGGTCCCATTCCAGGACATCCCAAGACTTGTAGCTGAACACCTGCTAATGAAACAAAGGCTTCAGGTACACAGACATGTGCTGCTAGTTMTGCTAGCCAGAGATCTTTTTCTTTGCATCTCACTAATCCAGGTAAAAATATCGAAAAYTGAATAGGCCGAGTTTTTTTTTGCTGTTGAACATGTTTCGTCTCTCCTCCAGGAGACTTCTGCAGTCTGAGGAGTTTCAGGTAACTCAGCCTTATAAGCAGTACTTCCACATGATGGACAAACAAGTTTAACGATAACTATCAAAACTGGTGTTCATGTGCAAATGAGGACCATCAGTCAAACGATCGTTAGTGACCTGATCATCCCTATTGTTCACAAAGGGCTGAGTGATACTCACAATAACAGCACTGTAACAGGGAGGCGCCCCTGTTCAACGACGAGTGGTTTCTCTTCACAAAAATGGCTTCCTTTACTCCTCTCTCAAACCAGCATTCCTCTCTATCAAGGATGAGAACATCTTCATCCCTGAAAGAGTGACCGCTGGCCTGTAGTTGAGTGTAAACTGTCCTTACACTTAACAGCATACACAACATTAGTCTGTTTCTTCTCCAAGAAATGAAACGTTTTCAACAAAGAACCTGTCTAGACGACCTACTTGACTTTTTATTTTAGATCTTTATTTTCTTTCTAATCTAGTGGACCAATATGGAGGAGGATAAACATATTCTGACAACAACTGTGATTATAGTTTCCACTTCATAATCCTTTCAAAATAATCTACAATGGAAAAAAAAGAGCTGGGACGCTCATGGGTTTTTCCTTTTACCTACTCATATTCAAATGTGAGTGTGGAGTAGTAGGCCCTTAAATTAACCATTAGGATACCATTTCAACTATTTTACATGAACTTCTTAAAATCGCAGCTTCTCCCTAGTTCCTACACATTTTTTGTTTTCAAAATTTCACACTTTAAGACCGTCATTTTCAGATTTTTTTCTAATGACTTTTAAACATTTTTTATTAAATTGTCAAAGCATTTGTAAATTTATCGTGTTTTGATGGGTGTTGTATTTGTATACATGTTTGCGTTTGTAGAATGAATAAAATTTCGTCATCATAAAACACTTTGCTTCGAGCATCTTATAAACCTTTACTCTGATGTCAATTTCACCTTACATGGTTCATTACACAGAACTCAGTGGCTATTTGTAAATATAATAGAAGCAGCAGCTGCTAGCAGTAGATGTTCCTGTGTAGCCTGAGATGAAGATGAAATTATATGAACTCTCTTCAAGTCCAGTTTTGTTTATGTTGAATGTGGTAAACAGGTTAAACCTTTCTAAAACGTCTGTTTGGTGTTGATACTGAGTGTTCTGTAACCACAATATGGATCCAAGGGCAAACAGTCAATAWGAAGCATCATCATCCTCAGATTTCCTGCTTTTTGGGAGGTAATAAAAATGTGAACAARGATCAACTCACCTTTTCTCGTTGCCGTAGGATTTCTGTGCAACTTTAGCGTGCAGGATCATGACRGTTTGGTCGCCTCGCTCCTTCAGGTAGTTCCTCATCGCTTCTCTGCACAACGACACAAAACAGGAAAAAATTAAATAAATAACGAGCTGTTTTTATTATCTGGAAGACAATCGTAACTCAACTCTCAGATTAACGTCAGAGTCGCCACRGATTTTTAAAAAGATGCCAAATCTAAAATTCCAACTTAAATAAACCTGTGAACTGAACTCACACTGACCTCCCAAAAGGATCAGAATTTGAGCAATCTGCTGGCCAAAAAGTTCTGTTCTCCCCCAGATGTGTTCATTTAAGGTGGAGAGGAGGGTTTGAACTGTTAATGGTTGGCTCAGAGGGACGGCAAGGAGTGAGGGAGAGGAAAACAGATGGGCGGGGGTGAACGAAGAGAAAACGATCGCTGAGTGATGAAAAAACAACAGAGCTGAGCTCACCGGCTACAACTTCCTGTTTGAGGACTCCTCGCTCCAATTACTTCTGACAAACACTTCCACGTCCTCTACCAACACAAGCATTATAAGTTCAACGCTCTGAGAGGCTGTCGGAGCTTCTGGATGCACGATGAAGACGCCTCAGACGCTAACGCAGCTCGACTCCCCKTCTGCACACAGGCACAGATGCGTGGGACACCTGACACGGCGCTGCGCTCACAGGGAGCCAACATGGAGGTTTCCACTCGGACACACAATCACACCAGGCTGGGAGCTCCAGTTAGACCGGGTGGATGAATCTACTTCTATTCAACCTGGCTAATAATCAAACAAGAGCACTGCCAATGGTACATATTACACCCCCTCAGTTTCTGTTATGTATATACTGTATATATATACTGTATATATACATACATACATACATACAGTTGGGTCTATATCTATTTGGACAYTGACACAAATTGAAGTTACATTTATATAATGGAAATGAAGTCCAGACAATCATCTTTCACTTGAGGGTATCCACATTAAAATTGGATGAAGGGTTTAAGAGTTCAGCTCCTTAACATGTGTCACGCTGTTTTTAAAGGGACCAAAAGCAATTGGGACAATTGACTCAAAGGTTGTTTCATGGGCAGGTGTGGGCAGTTCTTGTGTTTCGCCTTTCTCAATGAAGCAGATAAAAGGCCTGGAGTTAATTTGAGGTGTGGTGCTTGCATTTGAAAGATTTTGCAATGAAGAAAAGGGAGCTCTCCATGCAGGTGAAAACAAGCCATCCTTAAGCTGCAATAACAAAAAATAAATAAAAAACATTCAAGAAATTGCTACAATATTAGGAGAGGTGAACTTATCAATGCAAAAAGACCTGGGCGCCAACACAAGACAACAGTGGTGGATTATTGCAGAATAATCTCCATGGTGAAGAGAAACCCCTTCACATTTTTGACCTTTGACCCCATAATCTTGAACTCAATAAGGATCGTTCTAGACCCATGAGGTGTCCAGTTGGACAWTTCTTTGTAAGGTTGTGAATTTAGAGCTCGGACAARAAAATTTCCAGAYAGAGACAGATGTTTCTGTAACATTAGACATGCTGTCCACTGGCAGACGTTTTAAAACTACATAAAGACCTAACCCTAACCTGAACATAGTCTTACTTTTACTGCACTGTAGAGTTACAGAGGTGTYAAACACTAATTCTACCCATTCTTGTCACACTTTAAGGCTGTCATTTTCAGACTTTTTGTAAATGAATTTTATACATTTTTTAATAAATTGTCAAAACATTTGTAACACTCTGAAAGAGTAGCCGCTGGCCTGTAGATGAGTGTAAACTGTAGAGTCCTTRCACTTAACAGCATACACAACGTTAGTCTGTTTACTCTGTACCGGGTAAGTACAAATGTATAGGTAGGTCTGTCACCATGACAAATTTTGCTGGATGATAAACTGTCTCTGAAATTATTGCGATAAAAGATAAAATTGTTTGGAGACTATTTTAAACAAATATAGTGATCACAATGATTCACACCCATCAACACATGAAAATTATCAACCTCATTTTTATTTACTGGGCAATTAATTATTTGAGATATTTTTATTCACAAGGGAAGCAAAAATACTTCTAAAAAAAACAACCAAAACATAAAAGAATCAATCACAATCAGGGTTAGCTCTCAATGTCTTGGATTTTTCTGAAAATTCATCTCGTTCAGTTCCAACAGTAAGTTAACACTTAAATTATTYATGGAGAAATTTCACGACACTGTGATGAAAAAGTAAAATTATGCTCCATTACGTTATTTAAAGCCCCACTTGTTCTGACTGAGACAAAGCCACCTCACTGTTGACTGCAAGCTTGACTTGAAATAGGTGTGCATATTCTTTCAGCTGGTTTCCTTAATGCTGAATACTGGTATTCATCTCATCCGTTAATATTTGTGCATATGCAACAACTTTGCTGATATTGAGTACTTTTATTTTTTTCCTGAGGCAGGTTCTCCAGACCCCCTTCATCGATTGCTTGGTCCCAGCCCTCTACTTTTCAAAGTAGCCTCCAAATCCTGCAGAATCCCATACTGGTGTTGGTTGAGTTAGGTGGGACAGCTTCGGCAAATCGCCAGCATGTGGCTTACGTAGTTGTAGTTATATTGTCCAGTTGGACTTTTTTTGTAAAATAATTTCTCCATAGYTCTGTTTATAAGTGCGTGTGTAACAGTGGGAGTCCGCAACATCTGGGTATATCTGCTCATTTTAGAYCACTTCACCATCATCTCCTCTACCTCTCTCCAGAAAAGGTTTGCAAGTTCTGCCTTGGTTAAGTCAACCCACGGGCAGCAGTCTGCTGATGTCAAATCAGTAGCGTGAAATATTCAGTTTCAGCATGGTTGGAACCAGAAGTGAAGATATATCTGGCAGACGCTGAATCAATGAGAGCCTCTTCAATGCATGAACCTGGAGAAGGGTTTTAAGCGATTGGTTCTCAATCCTTGTCCTTGAGGGCCAACATCCTGCATGTTTAGGTGTTTCCCTTCTTCATCATACCTGATTTGAATAAATGAGTAATTAACAGGCTTCTGTAGAACTTGAAAACCTGTTAAAGAGCAGGAACRCAAATAAGAAATGCAGGTTGGTGGTAGGGGTGTAAGAAAATATCGATACACTGAAATGTCACGATATTTCATTTCCYGATACTGTATCGATAATCTAAAGCCCTGTATCGATTTTTTATTAAGGTTTAAAATGTCTACTTTCCTGCCAACCATTCATTTTATGTTGTAGTTCAGCCTCTGACCACTAGTTGGCAGCAGTGAGCCAGCCATTTGGCTCCTCTTCCTCTTGAGCACCAGAGAGTAAGAGAGCATTAGCATTGAAGTAAGCATTAGCTTCATGCTCCGTTAGCTGAATCTGAGCAGAAAAGACCAACACCCTCTGCCTTCTAAGCTGAGGTAAGGTTACAAACAGTTACTTATTTGTCAGAATGTCTGTATTTAAGCCAAATAACAACATAAAGGCTATTGTTAAGTGTTTGATGAACATATGTAAATTAATATTAAAAATGAAAAGCTGCAAAAAATATATTTTCAAACTATTTATTGGCAAATTTAGTGTGAAACAAATAAAATAAAACACATACAAAGCAAAACACAGCTAAATGTATCAAATGTATGTCTATGTAATTAATATTAGAATTTTCTGAGACAATGAATTTTGGTTTTTCGTTTTTTTTTTCCAGTAAGAGGTTTTTATTTAATAGAATTTTTGGACCAAAAATATCGCAATATATCGCCTTGTTTACAGTATCGGGATAATTCGTATCGTGACCCCTCTGTCATGATATGTATCGTATCGCCAAATTCTTGCCAATACACAGCCCTRGTYGGTGGCCCTCGAGTACCACATCAGCGAGRCTAAAGAGTGACCATAACCATGATGATGAAGCTGGAAATACTTTGGTYCAAGATGAYGTTTTKGTTAGGTTTTGTTTTTACTCATATGGGTACTTACTACACTTTATGAAGAACTTACTAAAGAACTTCTAAAATAATCTGAATCTATAAAGATGCCTGACATGTGGAAACAGTCAAAAGAAACTGAATCATTTATGACCAAACAAACACAAATCCAGACAAGCTTTGTTCAAAGCCACAGACTGGTTTAATGTGCATTTCTCCAATGAAACTTGAACTTTATAAAGTTACCAATTACTTGAGGCTGATTTTTGACTATTATATAAAAAAAACAACCCGTTCGAATGAACAATTAATAACACATGTAATGAAAGAAAAAATGCATTGGGGTTAAAACACTGGATATCAGCAATTATTTAACCACAATTCATGCTTTATTTATGTGTGTTTGTGTCAGATAGCCAACATGCTTCAATGAAAAATAAGTATTTTCTGCACAAAACAAAAATTAAATCACAGATAGGAGATGATTTTATAAACAAACAAGATCAATATCCAAGAAACAGAATTAAAGCTGTTCTAACCATTAGCTGGTTAAGAGGAAGGCAATAAAACAAAACTTAAGTAATCAGCAACTGCGAGGTTTTCCAGGGACATCAGCTTTCTCTCACACAAAGCTTAACACACAGACATAAAATCAGACCTGCAGGGAGTTCAGTCACTGAGCGCAAAACACAGAAGGAGAAGTGTGAAAGACGGTGACCAGCACAACGCAGCTCAACTCAACTTCCTGTGCAAGAAATAGCCTGCAGACTTCAACATTTAAAATAAYGTATTTGTGCAGTTTGACAATAAATTTTATTAAAGTTGAGAGAAATGCTTGAACTGATYGGCAACAAATACTGCAAGAGCACCTTAAATGTGACAATGAAGAYGCTAATAATTAAATAATCTGGTGTAATTAACTCAAACGACTGTGGAACTTTAAAACACAAGCTTTACTTTTCATCAGGATTTATTTTAGTGAAAAGAAGCTGATGAGAAAGAGTGACTGAAGAGATAAAAAAAAAACAGGGAAATGAGACAAAAATGTGTCAAACACAGAAATTATGTCCAACAGTGTGTGTGTGTGTGTGTGTGTGTGTGTGTGTGTGTGTGTGTGTGTG
>NW_013952542.1:965169-967281 GCF_001266775.1 Austrofundulus limnaeus
ACTACAAGCAGTGCTGGACGTGTCAGGTAGCATGTGTGTGGCATGTAGCATCTTTAGCAGCTAAACATCAAACCAAGAGTGTCAAAACAAAATAAAATAACATTTTATAATATTTGAATAATGAATACAAAAACTGACGTCATATAAAATGTCGTAGAGAAAGTATTTGTTGTTTGACTAAGTTCAAACAATATTTTTTTAATTCTTGTTTTCTGAAAGGGTTAAACTGGAAGTTAGAAGTAAAACTCTGGTTTTGGATTGGCCGATGTGCCACAAATGATCCAACCCACTTTCAAATTAAACCAATAGAAAACTAACARCAGATTTGTGTCCCACCAGTCATCAGTCGCTAACCGTCTAAGCAGTTAATGTTTGCTTACTCAAATTTTTTCTTATTGTTTAGTGTTAGTGGAGCTAAAATTCTTTTTAAATCACACTTCATAAAATCCTAACTGTATAAGTTTCCTCTGATATGCTTGTGTTGCAGTTTCACCTTACTAGGCGTTTATTCAGACATAAGTCACTGGATAAATCAATAAACACAAATAAAAACAATAAAATCATCATTATATACAGTGCATCGATTATAAAGCAATCCTTTTTATGCTTTTCTACATTCTGTGCAACACAAGATGCATACACACTTGAAAAGCAAACTGTGACAAAGCTTAGTCAAGTGCAAAGCATAATGCTGACATAATGAAGTGTTGATTGCTTCCCCTGACATTTTGTTGCCTAGGCGAAGACCCCCGACCCACTAAAACCTGTTGCACAACCCCAGACTGGAGCTTTATAATCACCTCACAATGTAAGCAAGGATGGTTTGGTGATTTTTTTTCCTTTGCTTTTAGGAAAGTTATTGTTTATTAAATAAATAAAGGAAGGTGTATTTGTACACGTATCAAACTCAGACTAAGCCTTATGTGAAACATGATGACCCCGGTGTTTAGTGCTCTGTACCCAGAACTACCTGAGCTAAACTTTCACAACAGATGTGAGCACATCTGAGCTGCAGTAACTTCAGTCGTCCTAAAAATGTTTGACAGGATGCAGCACTTCCCTTGTGGTCTGAGCTGCAGTCCAACAGAATGTCACCGAGCAACAGCTAAGAGTAGCAGATGGATGCAAGTGAACTTTCAGAAGCGGAAAATAAGATAGCATCGCAGCCACACAAAGACACGTGCATGCTAATTTTGCATGAGTGCTTTATGTCTTTCAGCGACCAAGAAGAGTGTTCGTCATATATTTGGGGCCATCAAAAACCTTCATATGAACCCGAAGCCCAGTGAACTGGCAGCTCATGAATAAAGAGGAGGAGAGACATCAAAAAGGTGCCGGGGCCCCGTTTTCCAAAACTGCGCTTGGTTGTTCCAGGCAGTATGCAACCCCTACAATTTACTCACAAAGCACAGCACAAACACACACACACACAAAACTGTGCCTAAAAACAATAAGTGAGCAATTGTCCAACAACCACTTGGCCTTCAACACATGCAATCCATCCATCAACACGTTGGTTCAACCAGAACCAAATAACTTTGAGATGCACCAATCAGTTTTCTTGGCTTATTTAAATTGCCCGATTTAGACGTTATTGGTTTTTTGTTAAAAACTACATMCAAAGGAGCATTTTTTTGGGATTGAGTAAAAAAAACCTTGTGTTCTGAAGTCCAACTAGAAAAGAATGACAGTTTTCTTTTAGAAACCATATTACAGCTTCTTGTAGGACTGGGTATCGATACAGATTTCCCAAATCAATTCGATTCATGATTCAGTTTGATTGATTTTTAAATTAATTAAGGATATCATGCAGTAACACATTTACTTTGATATAGAAGACATTCTCAAAGGAATTAATTCTGCAAATAGTAGAAACTAATTCTAACTTGGTGCATTGGTAAAATTATAAACAGAGAGAATCGATCTCATGATATATGAATTGATTTTCCCAAATCTGAACGAAAATTGATCCAGATCTATTAAACTGATTTGTTTAACCCAGCCCTAGCTTCTTGGCATTAGGGCTGGGCGATATGATCAAAATTTTAATTCACGGTATTTTCAACATTTTCACGGTATTTGACGGTATTTTTCTTTTCATCACAGCTCAGC
>NW_013952542.1:968443-978182 GCF_001266775.1 Austrofundulus limnaeus
GAGCCTATAGGATGATTTAAAAAACAATAAATAACATTTAACCTGTTCTGCCGCTAGAAATAAGTTTTGAACTTTTTCCGCTCTCCTCTCCTCCTGCTGCTCAGCGGGCGCTTTCATGTCCCGAACCAGGTCTGGATAAGTTTTTTTTCCCCCTCTTCATTTGCGCTCTCAGCCACGCTGCTTCCCGCTTCCTCTGTTCTTTTGCACTACTTTTAAAACTTTTGAGTCTTTTGTCATACTTGGTAAAACCTTACAACTAGTRTAAATTGGCCACTTAGTAATGATGCGTGGACAGGAAAAGGAAATGTGATTTTTGAGTAAGTCACCAATCAAACTGAAAACTCGCTCAATTCTCGTCACTCTCTAACAGGTGCATCCCTGCATCAACTTGGAAAAGAGAATTAAAAAAACTTGGATAATGGCTTGTCAAATCTACGATAACGTGACTCAGTGAGGAGTAAAAAAAAAGGCACTTTTGGACTCCTAGTCTGTCTGGATAAGATGAATCGTTGCTTCTACGCCTCGTTACTCCAAAAACAACTGTGATAATCAGATCTGGTTTCAACACAAACTTATTAAAACACAAATCAATGAACTAGGTAATCAATAACAGCCGAACAAATATAATGCAATACATCTGGGACCAATKGACAAAACTAGGCCAAAAGTGAAAGCAATGTAAGGACAATCAGCTCAGCATGTAACTGTATCAGCTACACTGTGGCCAACCAACACATTTACTCTGCGGTGTTTGAAAATACATTTATAACTTGATTTGCTCCAAAGCCTGAGGTCATCACAAGAATTTAACTCTTTAATGGATTAAATGAAATAAAGAAATCTAGAAATAAAAAAGTGTGATTTTRCAGCCATGGAAATAAACAAGCAGAAATAATGCACAATGTGTATTTTATWCTACAAAGTCATTTTCTCAACACTGATTCACATATAAACCAATCACACTGCTGTGATTAAAATAAATGCAGTGCACACTCACCTCGTTAGGCGCTGTGGCTGAGGGCGCTCCCCGAACTTCCTGCAAAGACAACAAAGCGAGACGAAAATGTAAGTGGGATGCTTATTAACCACAAACAAACCATCAGGAGTAAACACGGCACTACAGAACGATGCGCGCCCAAACCGCCCACTCTGACACAGCTCTGTGGGGCTGTGCTCGATTAGGGGCGAGTTCGTGTTTGTACTTTCCACAGCAAGCCAGGCGGTTCAAAATGAACTTTACTCAAGCTGGTGACAAAAACGTTTCAGGTTAACTCACAGGACTGACATGTCAACACAAGTTTATTGGATGGTTCCTAATCTGAGGAAAACTACACATTCAACCTTTGTTATCTGAATCTATTCACAATCTACTGTCTTTTTAAACTGATTTAAATTACGCAAACATTAAATATTTGATCTCAGGCTTTGGTTGCAAAGTGTTTCTGACACAATTTAGTGCTTATGGCTTAAATGTGTCTGCAAATTCCATTAAGTGTCACTCCGAAAACCAGATGCCACTGAATGTTTCAGTATATTAGACTGTAAAGAAACAAGGAATTTCCTTTATTTAATCATTCTGTTACATATAAGTTCAACAAAACTGGTTGTGAAATCGTACCAAGACCACATCCTTCAAATGGTATGGTTACTAGTTATAGTGTTCACAAATGAACCACATTGGGGGGTTCAGCTTAAACTGACTAAAACCAACAGGTATGAAAACATCCTTAGTAATCCCTTTTATGAGCTTAGTGATGGACATTGAAAATAAACTTTAACATAAAAATTCTAAGTTTAATTTTTATAACAATGTCGATTATGTCGACTAATTGTTGCAGTCCTACTGCTCAWCCCATCAATTACAAATGTGGCAGCATTTAAAAGCTAAATTAACAGGCTTTTCAATGGTGTAAGACGTTAAAAAGCACTGTTACAACAAATAATATACCAAAAAATTTCCTTACTTTTGCGCTGTTATAAATTTAAAAAAGTTTAAATAGATTAAAAGTAGACAGAGAACAAAAAGGCAGCTCTATCTACATGTTACTCAAAAACATGGCAAAACAAAAACTAAAGCAATTAAGTCTAAAACCTGACCCAGCACTGATGGTACACACTACTTAAAACAATGGGCGTCATGAGAAAACCGTTCGTATGAACAAATTTGTTGGTAAATGGTAAATGGACTGTACTTATATAGCACCTTTCTATCCATCCAGGACACTCAAAGCGCTTCACACTACAGACATTCACCCATTCACACTCACATTCACACACTGATGGTGGCAAACTACAMTGTAGCCACAGTTGTCCTGGGGCGCACTGACAGAAGCAAGGCTGCCATACACAGGCRCCACCGGACCCTCTGACCACCATCAGTAGGCAAAGCGGGTAAGGTGTCTTGCCCAAGGACACAACGACTGAGTCAACTGGACGGGGATTGAACCAGCAACCTTCCGGTTCCAGGACAACTCCCCTAACCACTCTGCCACAGCTGCCCCAAGTACGAGTTCTTAAGTTGTTCTTAAGTTGTGCGTACGAGTGATTTAGGAGAATTTGTGGCATTCACCAATTTTCGGCGATGCGCGACTGCTGTTCTTCTGAATAAATGAAAAGTATGTATCACAGCTGTTTACACTTCACTTACAAATATTTGACCACAGGAAAAGCAGAGCAGGACTAGAGAGAGATGAATATGATTTAGATTTTTACTTCTGTGACTAATGACCCATGGGAGACACGACATTAACAGCAGTCATCATTAATTCCTCGGCTTTAGCAGGTCCTAGATGAATTCCACAGCTGACGCTGCTAAACAGGTTTTCTTTTCTGGATCTCTGAGAGCAGGACTTCAATCTCTGAACTCGTAAAGTTCTTCTTTTTACTTTGCAATGTCATTTATGAATGAACACTTGGTATTTGGGGCAGGAACTACAGCCTTGTATGGTGTTTTTAGGGTGGTAATTATGCTAATCACCTCTTCTCGTGTACGAGCAGCTGATACACATTCATCAGTTTACGCAGCTCATTTACACACATTTCCTTAAGATAGAAGAGTTTGTTGAATCTGACATGGCATGTTGGTACGAACCCTTCATAAGAACGAAAGAGAAATTTAGGATAAGAATATGAACATGTTCTTGCATGTGGYCCAATGTTTTTACAAGGAAACAGACCTTTGATTAACTTATAATCTCAAGTCGATCCATGGTGTCGTTCTGTTTTATGACAAAATAAACTCTACAACTTTCTCCTGGGTGTCTAAATCGTTACGTTTGACAGTCCCTTCACAAAACACTTTCAGGCCAGACCTGAGACACTTTCTCATCATGATCTCAGAGTGATTTGTGTAACCAAGGCAGCATGAGGATGTTTGAGTCAACTCGCCTCTGAGCTACTGTGGGAGGTAGTCACAGAGCTGAAATATTTGGTATGTGTGAGAGTAAGTCAACGTCACAACTCAAGGGTCTAATGTAGTGACGACAGATGATCTGTGTGCTCAGCCAACAATATCTAATTTGCAATGTCCGATGTAGGGTTGGGCGATGTTGGCAAAAAAATTTATCACCATTAATTGTGGTGTTTAGCCGATAACGATTAATATGACAATTAATCCCCTGGAGTCCCTGGACACCCTTATGTCCTAGTCACATGACCAATTTAGTGGGAAATATTTGCTCTTCGTAAAAATCTTTTTCAAACTGTGTCAAAATCGCAGACTTCAGGCTATACTTAAAATTTTAAATTGTGTTGATAAATAAATTACAGAACTTTTGTTTAAATGTTCGTCATATTTGAAGTGGAGAGGAGCACCGAGTGGACTGACCGGGGAAATATCCAGTCAGTCTGCCTGGTGGCATTGTTCGTATTAATCGTCAAGTGCTAAAACTTCATCGATTAATGTTTTTCTGACGATTAACTGCAGACGATACGATTATGCCCAACCCTAGTCCGATGCAGATTTTGTGAAAACTTTTTTGCATCAAATCATCAGTTACAAGCCGTGCCTCTTTTGTTTCCACAACACTCAGATTTTGTTAGTCATTGTTTCTCGATTGAGGATTTATAATCATCCAGGGACATCATAAAGAGGGGTTCATCTTTGAGACCATGTTGCAGAACTGCTTTGTGAAAAACTCATGAGTTTGATGTTCTACAGTCCCAATCCAAGTGCCTTAACAGTTTAATCCCACAAAGAAGACAAAACCAAGATGTAGTCAGCCAAGGTATGCCTTGTTTTACATCTACGCCCCCAAAAATGTAAGTTTTCTCCAAGAGACTGTTATTTTCAGATATTCATAGTTAATGTGAAAATCTATTATTTTCAGTTTTACACAGGATTTTAGCTAAATTAAGGGAGGTGATGATCTGTGATCCCTCATGTCTGTAAAGGTTTTGCACAGACACAGTAAAAATGTTATTTCATTCCCATCACCACCACAAAAAAATTTCAGGYACAGAATTTTTCTTTTACTTTGAGCTCCGAGTTTGTCAGGTTTTATATTTTCACTCTATTTTGAAACAAATATTATTGTGCTACTGCTTTATTTCCAGACATTTTATTTCTCTAAAATGTTAATGTATAGCATTTTCTGTTTATTTAGGCAAGAAAATGCATATGTAATTTAACTGAATTGAGAAGTTGTTAACAATACCCACCCAGCTCTAACCAAGTCGTTTTTTTTGCTGAATCAGACTGACAAACAAAAACAACAGGAAGTGAAATGTAAGTTCAAAACACAAATTCTAAAGACACAGCAAGCTAAAGTGATCCAAATCCATTTTTTCCAAATATATATCTATATTGGAATTTTTCTAACAGTGAATGTGACAAATCAATTATTTCAAATCCAATCCAAGATTTTTCTTTCCATACATCTGTCTGAATGGTCACGTCATATTTTATGTCAGTGAATGTAGAGGATTGAACCAGATATTGATATTATTGATGCAGTTTAAAGCTTGGAACACTGCACGTCTAAAAGCCCAATTGCTTCATCTTATTAAAAAAATTCTAGAATCATCATAAAAAAATTCTGGCTATTTCTGAACCAATTAGATTTCCAACTATGGAAATAATAATTATAAAAACCTGGGGGAAAGAATTGCCAAATCAATAACCTCTTGCCTTTTCTTTTCCATGAGCTACTTTTCATCTTTGGTTTCTTAGAGATGTATTTGGCGTGACTCATGCAGTTTGCTGGCTCTGAGCAGAATAATTAGTCTTAATTGTCTCATTTTGTTAAATTGCAGCGTATATTATGGGAGACACACAGGTCAATTTAAAAGAAATGTGAGCACTTGCAAATATAGACCAGATCATCATTTTTTCTGCTCACCAATCATCCATTCTTACATGAACATAATTTAAAAAATGAAGTTCGCAAACATACACACATTTATTAAAAGAAAGAATAAAAAAAGAGGACGTGATATATATTGATGTTTTGACTTTAAATCAATATTTTCAGTTTTGTTGCTCCTGACTGGAGTAATTTCTCTAACAGAACAATAATGACACTAATCACTGCTTTATCTCCAGTTCTGCACACAAAATTGTTTACTTGATCTATTTAGATTTAAAACCCTATTCATTACATTAAGTTCAAATTTAAACTAAAGTGAAAAAAAAATTAACAGCAAATCAGTCCTGAGCTTTATGGGAAAATGACACATTTTGCATTCATAACCCGCTCTATAATTTATATTTTTATACAAAATAAAACCAATCAAATGTATTTGTTTCTTGAAAATGATGCATCACTTTGTTCTTTTATTGTGTTCATGGTACAATGACAAAGGCATTCTGAGTCTGATTCATGTCACAAACTCACCCTGTCTTTCTGCTGCCTCAACAACATGATCATCATCAGTTTTTACAATGATACCAACATTTTTACAAGTACTCGTACAAAATGCCCCGCTGCTTGGAATCAACATCAATACCAGTAGCAATGCTGGTATCAATACTCAAATGAATGAGTTTAAGTTTAAAGTTTACATTTCAAGCGAAAAGTCTGTCAGTTCCATGTTTATGAAACTTATATAGAATGAAAAAAGCATGTCCTTTTTATTTTAAAATGTTGAAACAGTTTGCTATGTTTTTTATTTGATCCAGTCAGAGGAGATGTAGGCCTATAAGGAAGAAGAGTGAGCCACATTGTTCTAAACAAAAGAAAGACCTGACAATGGAGACAAAGTTTTAGTACTCAGTACTGGCAAGTACCCAAATTGAAGTACTTGCACTCAGTCGAGAAACTGGTATCGGGGCACCCCTAGTTTTACAATTATCACAAATTTGTAAGGGTGCACCAATTACAGTTTTCTGCCCAATCACCAATCTTTGAGAAACCTAAGGCCTGACCAGCCAAATCCGATTTTGGCCGATACTGATTTTTTATTTTTTAATAAGGTCACAATACACCTTCAATGTTCCAATCTTATTTTATTGAAAAAACATGAAACAATATAAACTTGTTTTAACTTGACATGAGGTAGAGCTCACAAAAGAGCAAAAGGGGACAGTGGCTGATCTTCAGACTCGTGTATCGGATGATTGCTAATCTCCCAAAATTAAAGGGGCAATATCATGTAACATCAACTTTTCTGAGTTTTATATCATGTTATAATGTTATACTCTCATGAAAAAACATTCCCAAAGCCTTGCTTTGACTCATTCATGCATGTTTGAGAAATCCTGCAGCATTTTTAGGCAGCCATGCTGAAGAGCAAAASGACAGGTGGGGACCAGAAACGCTTCTGGAACATGTCTTTAAAGTGTACCGTTCCACCATATCCCAAAGATGCTCTATTGGATTGAGATCTGGTGACTGTGGAGGCCATTTGAGTACAGTGAACTCATTGTCATGTTCAAGAAACCAGTCTGAGATKATTCCWGCTTTATGACATGGCGCATTATCYTGCTGAAAGTAGCCATCAGATGTTGGGTACATTGTGGTCATAAAGGGATGGACATGGTCAGCAACAATACTCAGGTAGGCTGTGGCGTTGCAACGATGCTCAATTGGTACCAAGGGGCCCAAAGAGTGCCAAGAAAAGATTCCCCACACCATGACACCACCACCACCAGCCTGAACCGTTGATACAAGGCAGGATGGATCCATGCTTTCATGTTGTTGACGCCAAATTCTGACCCTACCATCCGAATGTCGCAGCAGAAATCGAGACTCATCAGACCAGGCAATGTTTTTCCAATCTTCTCTTGTCCAATTTCGATGAGCTTGTGCAAATTGTAGCCTCAGTTTCCTGTTCTTAGCTGAAAGGAGTGGCACCCGGTGTGGTCTTCTGCTGCTGAAGCCCATCTGCCTCAAAGTTCGACATGTTGTGTGTTCAGAGATGCTCTTCTGCCTACCTTGGTTGTAACGGGTGGTTATTTGAGTCACTGTTGCCTTTCTATCAGCTCGAACCAGTCTGCCCATTCTCCTCTGACCTCTGGCATCAACAAGGCATTTCCGCCCACAGGACTGCCGCTCACTGGATGTTTTTTCTTTTTCGGACCATTCTCTGTAAACCCTAGATATGGTTGTGCGTGAAAATCCCAGTAGATCAGCAGTTTCTGAAATACTCAGACCAGCCCTTCTGGCACCTACAACCATGCCACGTTCAAAGGCACTCAAATCACCTTTCTTCCCCATACTGATRCTCGGTTTGAACTGCAGGAGATTGTCTTGACCATGTCTACATGCCTAAATGCACTGAGTTGCCGCCATGTGATTGGCTGATTAGAAATTAAGTGTTAACGAGCAGTTGGACAGGTGTACCTAATAAAGTGGCCGGTGAGTGTATTTTCTTATGGTATAGCATTTAAATATATGCCTGAGAAACACATAATATAGGCCCTTTAAGGAAATCTGAGCCAATTTATCAGTGCACCCCTACTAATTTTAAATACAATATCAAGTAAAAACAAACAATAAGGTTGATTTAAAATTAAACAAATATAAGATTTTTAATAATACACCATTATATTACGAGATTTAACACTACAAGGTTTAATTTTAATGTTTCTTGTCACGTTTGTGTTTAATACGCAGCACCTCAAGTTAGAATTTCCTCCAGATTACTTTCTGAACACGATCAGAATCTGCAAACATTGAGCCATGGCACACTTCCTCAGACTGGAGTTAAATGTCTGAATATTTCATCACGTTAAAACCAACAGAATAATCCACAAGGTCTTTATCAACCAGAGGAGGTAATCAACAGAAAGGCTGGGAGGCAAAACTGCGACCGTCTTGCTGCTCCAACAGACGGAGCAGACGCAGGTAAACATGTCTTACAGGTGACTAAACACAAAAAGTTATAAATTGTGCTGTGAGTATCATAAACACTTCAGCTCGATTCCAACTGTGCAAAAATTTCAGGAGCCACAGTTTTAAAATAAAACTAAATACAGTGAAGCAACCGAGGGAATAAAAAGTAAGAGGAGAAGAATATTTGAGTATGATGGGGTGTCTGAGCCAAGAGGAGGAAACAAGAGTGAAAAATGATAAAGGAGGACAATCAATATGGTTCCCACAGTGAAGCACCGTTGCTCCAGCGGGTTAATGGATTCCAGACGTATCTCTTTCTCTCCTCGCTTCTAAACTTCACTGCAACTACTGAATTCATCAGACGATGCAGGAAGGAACGCCGCAGGAAACGTGGAGTGAGGTTCAAGAAAAATAAGGCACGAAAGAGTGGACAGTGTCGGGAGGAAGAGGATTATCTACGATGAGATTAAATTAATGTGCTATGGGATGTYTATGCTTACAGAACATATGAGTTCTTCAAGTAAGTTTACTTGGGTTAAACTGGAAATTTTATGAAGATAGTTTTTACGTTGTGGCGGCAGGGTTAAAAAGAAAACAGAGAGGCATCAAGACCTTTCATTTCTGTGAAAAACCACAGTCCATATTTTTATTTACCGCCACCAACTCGTTTTGACACATTCAGCCGAGACCTAAACAACAACAAGAGAAGAGGCCCAAACACAGGAAACCACAAAAGGTAGAGTTGCAGATGTCAAGGGAAAAAGCATGCTGACTGCTGCATCTGCAGGGGAGGCTTGATTTGAATGAGACACCGCATTTGTTTAACTGCAAAGTTCGAGCTCAAAATTTTCCAGTTTTTGTCTTCGATTGGTTTCCAATTCTTGCGGTGTCGGCGGTACGTTACACACAACCTCTGACCATCGTTGAACATGACTCAAAGCTACCGCTGCTTAAAACGTCTATAAATGAAATGCATGAAAAACACTTTGCAGGGAGAAAACTGTTTAGTGCGATTGAGCAATATATCACATCAGCAAATTTTCAGGTCAGGGTCAGAACAGAGTCACTACATAAAAAATTATTAAGTTACATAACAATGGCAGAAGGCGGTGTGGAACAACTAATGCTAACCCTAACACTAAGAACGTGTTTAATCACCTGAAACACCAACATAAACTGCAGTACGGGGAAAGCATAAAATGAAAATGTGAACAGCAGCACACTCTCGAATGGTAAAAATTAGGCTGGGCTATATGACCGAAAAATGTATCACAATAAGTGTGTCATATCAGTCGATATCGATAATTATTGATTAGTTTTTTCTAGGGCTGCACCGATTAATCGAATAATCGACAACTTATCGATTATTAAAATAATCGATAACAAATTTAATAATCCATTAATCGTTTTTTTTTTTGTTCTTTACTTTGTTTTTCTCACCAAACTGCTTTGACACCTTCCACTGC
>NW_013952542.1:980382-981534 GCF_001266775.1 Austrofundulus limnaeus
GTTCTTGTTAATTTGATGAAAACATTTTAAATTTCCAGTGCACTCACATCAGAATAATTTATAGATTTGTTGTTAGAATAATCGATTAATTGAAAAAAATAATCGTTAGATTAATCGATTAGAAAATAATCGTTTGGTACAGCACTAGTTTTTTTCATTTTAACAATTTAAAATAAGGACCAGGAGAAAAAAGGTTGATTAATACGGCCAAATTGCTGATGTGACCTGTCCTCTTATCTATAATTTCATCTCGAGCTGTTGCACTCACTTTCTTCTTTCACTCCATAGTTCTTTATTGTTTTTATTTTGAAGCAGTTATGAGGCATAGTGTAGAAACATAAAACTGTTAATGTACATGTTGCTAGCTTACCAAAAAGTGAGTGAGTTAAGGCCCCTTTCTACTCAAACCAACAGTCGACGAGCGGTCACAAGGTTGCTCAACGTTTGTTTTTGCACACCTATGTTATACGGTGCAGATCGATTCACATCAGAGTCGTGATTCTCATTCATAAAGATTCAGAATAGATCTAAAATGTCCCAAAATTTGTTTATAACTAACTAAMTAAATAAATAAATAAATAAATCCAGTGTCTGTCAACCTCCTTTTTGTAACTACGTGGTGACGTCCTGACGTCACCACGCAACTGGTTCTGGAACGTATGCATGAGCAAAAGGTACCAAAACAAAGAGGAAACTACAAAACTGAAGGAAAGAGATATTCAACTGGCCCTGTCTTCATTAAATGCAAAGATTTGGGTTTGTTTTGGTTTTTACTGAATGAGTCAGAGTTTGACATGAGCTTCAATGTGTGCAAGGTTTGCAAAATGAAGACGAACCACTTTGGAAACATGACAAATGGCCTCACATTATCAGTTTTAAATGAAAAATCTATTTTGAATCGAATAGTAGGGCTGTGTATTGGCAAGAATTTGGCGATACGATACATATCATGACAGAGGGGTCACGATACGATATATCGCGATATATCCCGATATATTTCGATACTGTAAACAAGGCGATATATTGCGATATTTTTGGTCCAAAAATTCTATTAAATAAAAACCTCTTACTGGTAAAGAAAAAAATTGTCTCAGAAAATTCTAATATTACAGACATACTTTTGATACATTTAGCTGTGTTCTGCTTTGTATG
>NW_013952542.1:987989-992717 GCF_001266775.1 Austrofundulus limnaeus
ACATACAAAGCAGAACACAGCTAAATGTATCAAAAGTGTGTCTATGTAATATTAGAATTTTCTGAGACAATGAATTTTGGTTTTTTGGTTTTTTTTTTCCAGTAAGAGGTTTTTATTTAATAGAATTTTTGGACAAAAAAATCATAATACAGTATATCGCAATATATCGCCTTGCTTACAGTATCGCAATATATCGAGATATATTGTAACGTGACCCCTCTGTCATGATACGTATCGTATCGCCAAATTCTTGCCAATACACAGCCCTGATATTTATTAAAATTTTGTTTGACAAATAGACATATCTGGCCTTTAACTTGCAGTGATCTCCTACCAGAATAAGTTAAACATCCTACAGATTAAATAACTTGTAAACTGCTCTGACAGGTAACATGAGTTGTTTGTAACAAAGAGAAACAGCCAAAGCTTTGAATGAAAGCTCGACCACCCACTTCCTCGTGATAACCCTCATACATGTGTTACCACAAGTCACCACGTGCACACCGAGCAGCAGCAAGGTGGGGTTTGACTGAGAAGGTGTGAACTCTGCAGTTCACTCTGGGATGAGTTTGACAGCTGCGTCCAAACAAAAACTGAGAAACAAACACCAACACCCAAAAGGCTCAGAATGCACACCCTGATGAAAGCTCAGGTGTTAAGCTGGCCTCTAAGGACAAGAACGTGTAGAATTTTTTTTCTGCTGTTGGAAACATTATGATTCATGTGTACAATGCAAAAAAAAAAATCCAAAAATCATCCATAAAGTGAGTGGGCCGTGTTAATCATCATCTTATCTCCTTCTGCCCTCTTACACTAGAATACATCCCTCATAGCTAAGGTTTGTGTTGTTGGATGACATGGGTTTGGGTAGGATTTTGGAAAGAGTCAACACTTTGCGTCTTCCTCCCTGTCGCTGCTTACGAAGTTTAGGTGGATAAAAACAACTTATGCAAGAAAATGTCTGTTAAATTTTAGCAAATCTGAAGATTGGCACGGTGCCCTGAGGATGTACTGAGGTATCGCCAAGCTAAAGAAGGCATAAAAAAAACAAACAGGGTGTCCTTACAACGTAAGGATATTCTAGCTAACTGTATGCAGATGATGAGCTGAAATGATGTGGATGTTAGTGGCCCGTTTGCGTGTTCAATAAAGCTGGGTACACACCAGGCACGTTTTGAGCAGCCGAAGCAGCCAGTTTACATGCAAAGTCTATGGTGGATGCGCATAGGGCGGTGCGGCGCGTTCAGCCCGTTTAGCGTGGCGCACAATGTAGCTGTAGGTGCGGTAGAGCATTTTCCATGCATGTGGCGCCTCCAAATTGAAATCGATTTCAAAAAATTGAACTTTTGCTGCTTGATGCGCCGCGTCAACCAATCAGAGAAGAACCATTTTTCCACGTGGCGGTTTCCTGAATGTTGCCCACTAACCTGAAACAGACTTGACAGGAGCTCTTTGGCTGAAATTGACCGTCGGCAGTTGGTGTTCTAGCTGGAGATATCAGCACCGATGCGGTTCAGCAGCTCGTTAAACTGACCGCGGTGTTAAACTGGGCTCGGGACAAAAAAATTGTCAGCTCGCAGCTCCTGGAGTGAACTCACCAAACTAAATCATCTGGTGAATTAGTTATCTGCTGTGCACAACGTTCGCTTGCTCTTAGTAAATAAAGCAAAGCCATTTTCTTTATTTCACCTGCCATTAAAGACAGACCGGAAAAAAAACAAGACGCTCCTTCCTCTTCAGACACGCATATTGTCTCTGTCCCGGTGTGAATTAGCGCATCCAACTTGAGGCGTTGGGGGTGTTTTTGYTGCTCAAAACGCGTTTGGTGTGAACCCGGCTTAAGACCAAGTGAGCAGCTTCTCAAAGCTGTCCATCTTGCGAACTTAACAATCTGCTTCTGGCACAAATGGAGATTTTGACAACACATAAGTGGCTACATAAATGGCTAAAATCTAGGATTAGCAATTTAGCATTCCACAAGCATGGTATTAGAAACTATACCACTTTGATACCAACGCACACCCGTGATAGAATTAAAAATACCGTACCGCTGTGGTAACACCTGCACCCCAGTGGAATTATAAAAGCTACTTCCAGCTAGGGCTGCACAATATATCAAAAATTCATYGTCATCGCRATAATAGCCTGTGCAATACSCATATCGCAACAACTGCATAAACTGTAATTTGGCTCAAAAGTTTGCATTTTCGAGTTTTGTCACTCAGACGGAAGTTTGAAGTATTTCACCAATCAAATASAGCCCTTAATGTATTTGGCCAATTGGGTGGATCCCTTATAAAAAAAATCATTTTGGAATGAAAAAAAAATTTTTTGCCCTTTTTTTTGTTGCTTTGAATCCAGAGCAGAAAGACATCAAAACTACATAATTATGTATTTGGTATTTGTTCATTTATCGCAAATCATATCGTCATCGCAATATTAAGCACCAATATTGCACATCGAAGGTTTTTCTCACATCGTGCAGCCCTACTTCCAGCCTTAGAAAAATTTCTGAAAGAAACCCTGCTTTGTCTTTCTTCATCAGAAACTTCTTTTTTACGCTGATTGTTTTAAAACAACTCTTTATTAGTAAAGCACATTTTACAGTTAAAGTCATGTTGATAAATTCCAAGACTTAGGCCAGGAAATGAGAAAATAACGTTATAAACTAAAACTGTGACATCAGGCTCAGAGTATGTGCTGAGAATGACTCTCATCTTTGAATATTGAACAGTTCTTCAAATTCACATTTTAATGACTCTTCAACTATTTGTAAACTCCAGACTTGAAACGACGAGTTCAGAAAGGGGACTTGTGTTGACAGTTCATCAGCTCTGAGTGTAAAAAGGGAGAAAAGCGGGGAAAATGACTCAAAGTGAGATTGTTGATCAGGGTAGATAACATTCAGATTAACACTGTGGCTTTACTTTTTCTTTTGTGTGTGTGTTACCGAAACTTTCTGCGTTGCTAAAAAAAGTGTGACTCAGTTCGACCYTAAGTGTTACCAACAAGCCGTACATGAACTGTATTTGCTCCGTCGTGGTTTTGCACGAACTAGGTGAGAGGTCAAAGGAAATCTTAAAAGTCTTACACCAATTTACGTTAAAAATCAACAGCTCAGAGTCTGAAAAGCAAAAAAAACAGTTGCAGCATTTTTTCAATCTTGATTTTACGAGTCTTTTCAAAGGTTGAAAGGCTTTAAGACAGAAAAATATAAGAAATCCTACACGWTGTGGGCTTAGAGGTTCCCAAATGAACAAAACACAACAAGCAGACGGTTGACACCATCATTCACACAGTGAGGTCAAAGGTCAGGATGTAGCCCTTGACTGAGTTACATTACAGCTTTAAACCAATTTCTACACAACTAGACTTGAAAATATGATAAATCAAAATGCAGCTATTGTCTTATGAGAATGTAAGACATTATAAGCAAATTTTTAATTTAAATAAACTTCTWGCTTGGGTTTAATGAATCTTTCTTTGGGGTAAATCTAGTGCTCTGCTACARGCAAAACACGAGCTGAAATTTGAGTTTCACACACTGTGCTGCAGGTCGGCATCAACAACAGCAGTGTGAAGAACGAACAGGGGAATGAGGGTGCAGGATTAGGCCCATAAAAACGGTGTCTGGTTCCCCTGCWGGAAGGCAGATATCACAGGTTCTCTGAGGAGATGGTACTCTTCATCATCAACACCAAGCTTCCTCGCAGCTCCACTGAACTCCACCACCACGCCCCATCAGATTGAGAGGCAAATATAAAGATACCTGCTCAAGTTAGCAGAGAGCTTTTTTCTGTTCTTTTAGGTTTCGAAGGGTGTGTCTGCAACAAGTCAACAAAATATGGCTAAACCAAAAGCAAAGGCCCTGTCACACTATGATGTTTAGACACTTATGAAAACACTGTTAAATGGTGAAGATTGAATAAAAAATATATTGGAATCTTCTTTAGGACATATATATGTACTGTAATGCCGATGATTCCATTGAGTATGACCTATATGAGTAAATYAGTCATAACAAAATTTTCACAAGTTGMCATAAGCTTTCGTTAGATGTGTTGAGCAGGGGGCTGACTGGCCATGGGGAACACTGGAACATTTCCTGGTGGCCTGGCCCACTCAGAGTTCAATGAGGGGTGGGACCAAAGGTTCGGTCTGGGTTATGCTTTGTTTAAAAAAAAAATAAAAATAAAATAAAATACACAATTCAAAAATCAAGAAGGCCAGCTCTGTGTTGGGATGCCCCCTCGACCCAGTACAGGTGGTGGGAGACAGAAGGACTCTGGCAAAAAATAACATCAATGACAGAGAACGTCTCCCACCAAAGCATGGAACTGTGGCTGATCTGCAGAGCTCCTTCAGGACAGACTGCTGCATCCTAAATGCACAAAGGAGCGTTACCTCAGATCATTCCTCCCATCAGCTGTTAGACTCTACAATCACCGCTCCCAACAATCATGATAAGCATACATGTTTGTGTTTGCACGTCAAACAACTCTACCTCACAATCATTACATAAATAAGTAGAAGCACCCGGAGAGTGCAAACCTCCGCCAAGACCAATCCCCCCCCCAATCCTGTAAGATTTAATGCGTAAAAGCAGAGATGGAAACACATATGCTGAATAAGTTCTGACGTAACAAACATTTAAGCAGGCAGTGTGCACGGAATTTCTTCTCGGTGGAGTCCAATGTGACAAAAAAAAAAAAGTCAGACTCATCACCT
>NW_013952542.1:992727-998940 GCF_001266775.1 Austrofundulus limnaeus
CTAACTAACTAACTAACTAACTAACTAACTAACTAACTAACTAACTAACTAACTAACTAACTAACTAACTAACTAACTAACTAACTAACTAACTTTATCCAGACCTGGAAAACACAAAAAGTAAATTCCATACATTTATGGGACTACTGTGAGGAAAAATTATTTTTGAATGAGACAATAGAGCTTAAAAAGTTGCAACAATAATATCTGGATCATTAAGCAAAAAAAGAAAATCTACTAAAATGTGTCAAATAAATACATAACATGGTTAATTGTTGCTTTTATTTCTTGTAAGATTGATGTTTTGTCCAGAAAATATTACAATGCAATAACGGATGACCCACTTCTGTAACTAAACAGACTTGTTTTCATAAATAAAACTCTTCCAGCAGGAACGCTTTGATCCAAAACAGCACAGGAAGTCTTCATTTTTCAGGCAGAGGACCGGAGGAAATTTACAACCTTTTACCAACACMTGCCAACAAATCTAATATTATTTATAGGCTCTATCAGAGACGTGCAAACATAAACAGGGGTTACTCGGTTTGAGGATGATTTAAAAGACACGCCTTGGAGGCTCCTCTACAGGTCTGGGGTTTGCCGTATCTCAAAAAGACAAGAACGRGCTGAACGTTTGCCTGTTCATGTTTTTCAACCCTTCAAGACCCGACAGAGAAAAATAGGTGGAAACAACAAGTCTCACCAAGCCAGTGAATGTGCGTGTCAGAGGGAGAAATTTGGAAATCCAAGCCTACTGGCTACATTAGTCCTGGCGGCCTATTGAGAAATACCTGCATACTGATGTCACAGCCCCAACACACACACAGCAAGCAAAAACAACAGGCTTTTCCTTTAAAACACACATTTTCTCTGCAGCTATGAGCTTCTCTGTGTGGCCCTCGGCAAAAAGGGTATTAAACATACATCTTTCAGGCATATATTTAATCATGGAGAGGAAAAACAAACTGTCGCAGAGAAAGTGGCCAAGTCTGGGCACTGAACTCTTATTCTGAGTCAGACTTGAGAGAGTTTTTTTAAAGCAAGGACACAAAGATAGGCATAAATAAGAGGAGGAGGAGRAGTGGAACGTGGCTCGAGTCGGGAGGCTCGCTTCGTGTTTGGCACCGCTGCCTGACGTGTGCCGCCGGGCGTGCCAACAGTTTGTAGCAACCAGGCGAGGGGAGCTAAGAGTACAGCGACTACAAACACTGCCACCATAGTGTCTATTAGCAAAGTCACGGGTGAGCATTCACAAGGGCTGGTAAACATAAATACTGCATGTGAGGGTTAGTGAACTGTTAATGAAACCACTGTCTGCTCAGCTTTTAACACTTGAGTCGGAGCCAGTTGGTTGAGAAAGATGGTGCTGACATGAAGGGTGAAACGACTGCTTTGTTGGTGACCAGAATCGGACCATTTTCAACTTGTTGACCGGCAGCTCCGGTGATTAAAAATCCAATTTTTTTCCAGTAATATTCAAAGATCATGTTGTTTTCTCTCTCAGCCTGGTGGTACACGAACACACTGTAGCTAACTCCAGTAGCACATTTTTGGTGTGGATATTTTTTACTAAGTGAAAAATGTTCTATGACAGTTTTTTGTAACAATTGTTAGTTTTTAGGTTTTTCTTTCTTAAGCTGTTAATAGTCCATTCCAAATTTTTATCCAGTTCCAACAATAGCTGCATTTCCATTGACCATGAAAATGCACAAATTAGAATTTTGAAAATAAATTTGCTAAATGGAAACAAGTCAATTTAAAAAAAACTTATGTTTTTTGACAAAATGGTTTTGCGCTAGGATAAGGTGGTTTGTCAGCCATTTCACAATCGGAGAATTTCGCAAAACTGCAATGGAAAAACTTTTTCACATCACAGGAGTCACGCCATCAACAACCGGATGTTTCTATTGGCGAAAAATATGACGCTAGTGTCGTGGTAGCAATATGCATGCGTTTATATACATTGCCGCCATGTTTGCAATGACTTATCGCGAGAACAAAAATATAAATATTAATATATAAAATATAATCTGTAAAAGGTTCATATTTCTATAAATATAATTGGTTATATAACTATTTTTAAAGGGCCAATATTATGTGTTTCTCAGGCATATATTTAAATACTATACCATAATAAAGTATCTATGTAACCTTTAGCTGTTATTAAAATGTTTTTTTATGTTTAAATAGAAAATAAACATATCTTCTCATCACTTCCTCTTCTAAACGCCTTGAAATTGGCCTCTGTCTCTTTAAGAACGTCCTTCTGCTTCTGTTTTGCCCATTTCAGTGCGGGGGTGCGGGGGCTGTCATGATGCAGTTTACATGGCATCTGAACATACATTTCCTCAAACGTATTTTTAATCTGAAAAGAGCTTCACTGAGTGAGAACTAATGTTGAGAGCTCAGTAGACAGTTAGGTTTCACTTTCACTTTCACCCGAGAGCCTGCAGGAGTCATGGGCGGGGTGTGTGGGGAGGGGGTGCACTCTGCCATGAGGAACTTCGGCTTAAAGACACGTCCCAGGGGTGTTTCTGGTCCCCAAAGACGTTTCTGGTCCCCACCTGTCGTTYTGCTCCTCAGCCTTGCTTCCTAAAAATGCTGCAGAATTTCTCAAACACGCATGAATGAGTCAAAGCAAGGCTTTGGGCATGTTTTTTATGAGAGTATAACATTATAACATGATATTAAACTAAAAAAAAATAGATTTTACATGATATTTCCCCTTTAATAAATATTTAAGCCTTTGGCTTGGACCAAGTTTAGAATTAATCAAAGTCTGGATCACAGAGTCCAAGCTTTGTAAATACTGGTGAGCAGAATCAACCGATCTCTTGGTCTCAAGATGACTCTMAGCAACAACCACACCAAACTTTAGCCCAATATCCGCAAAAAATAAATAAACAAATAAATAAAAGAAACTGATTTGGAGCTATTTTTGTTGGTTAAGATCAATTAGTCAAGGCGGCTGTCTTAAGTTGGCTTGGTTCCAATAGTTAATTGGTTGTAAAAGTAACTATAATAATTGCTCTTTGAAAGTTTTATTAAAGAGTGCTAGCGCGACAAACAAGCTAAACTGAGGTCCTCCATCCATATTTTCAGTTACAGACTGAGTCATTTCTACCTTCTCCTCTCTGTCAACKCTCTCTGGTTTCATTTAAAAGAGTCGATCGTCAGATATTGTCCAAGATTAACCTTCAGGGTGGATATAGCTCACTCGCACCGATGACCTATCCATGTCATCATTTACCCAGAATGCTTTGCGTGTAAATAAAATGGCCCCATCCGTGTAATATATTTTTAGACTTTTAGTCTAAAAATGATAAAAACTAAACAGTCTAAAGTATTTTTACAGTCCAACTAACGAATTACACTATTTGTATTCTGTGTAAATGTACTGTTATCATTCTGTGTGAGCTTACACAGCCCATGAATAAGATACGTTTAAAAAAGTAGATTCTCACTAATCCCGTTCAATATCAGACAGGGGGAGATACATAATAATGGTGTGGAAAGGATGGCTAAAGGGGGAGAAGGGAGGCCATCCAAAAAAAAAAAAAAAAAAAAAAAAAAAATCAGACAGGGGTGAGGTGGGACAAAATCAAAGTAAATGTCTGAGAGGAAACATACTGTTTAATGGTAAATGTGCCGAAACAAACTCGTGTCTTAGCTGCTGATGAGCAGCCTGACCGCCAAGGTGGAAGGACTGCAGATGGTCGAGGTCTTATAGGTGACCAGAGATGCCCCACTAGAGGCAGAATAAAAAGGCAGCGATCGATGTGTGCATGTGCGTGTGTGTAGATTTGGGCGGGTCACATCAGCCTGCACTTGCACAAGCCTGCATGCACACATACACAAAGAGCACACGCTCCATCTGTCTTTGACATGGGAGAGCTTAATGACAGAGGCAGAGAAGCCAGAAAAAAAAGGAAGGGGAAAAAAATGACTCCTCGTTCTGTCTCCCTCCTTCCTCCTCCTCCTCTCCCCTACTTGACCGCACTCTCCAACATCAATGCTCCATATGGAGCACTCAGGACAGACTTTTTTTTTCCTTTAAACTCTTCTTGGCCTGGCACACAATCAATAAGACCTCTAGACGTGCAAGCACTCGCTCGCACATCCACTGTACACTTTAATGAGCGTAATCTGGCCCAGAGGCTGGAACACACTAAATACGTACATACTCCATTACTTGTACACATATATATTCTGGAAATAAAGTAATGACATTTCCAGTGTCTGCTCTGCGTCCAACCTGAAGCTGCATGTGCACACATGTACAGCCTCTCAGTTTTCTTTTATAAAGTCTCTATTGCGGAGGCCTCTGTTCAGACTGTGTTCCCCATAGAGGCACCTGCCTTAATGTGACCTGTGTAACTGGGATGTTGTGGAAAATGTAAAAAAGGGCTGCTGGAGTTTACATGGGGAGGGGTGGGGGAGGGGAGGGGTCTGAGTCCACACCCTCCTCCAAAATCCTACCTAAAAGCCTGATGTAGATTACGGAAGATGGAAGAGACTCAACTGAAGTAAAGTGTTCACGATGCAAGTTTAGTTGAATAAATACCTCACAGCAACTGTTAAGCACGATGGTGGTGGGTTATGATTGGGGCTTGTTTTGAACCCATTTATCAAAGGATTCTGGAATCAATAACTATGTTTACATGGACATAAGTAATTGTATTAAACGGTCGTTCGGAATAAAAATGTGTCATGTAAACAGCCCATTCGGATTATTCTGATCTGATTGAGCTCGATCCAAATGAGTTTTTAATCCGAATGAGAGGGGTGGGTTATGCCGAGTGATAATCGGAATGACGTGCATGTAAACACTTAATCGGATCATCTTATTCTGATTGTAGAAAACTGACCTGAGTGCGCATGTCTTCTGACTCCACCAGCAGCGCTGCAGCCGTGCTGCGCTGCGCAGAACTTTTCCTCCACGCTCTCTTAATAGATAAAAAAGGAGATAAACAGCAGACGTTGCTTCTAAAAAAAAAMCCATTTATTTCTTCATCTGCATCTCAACCGAGTAATAACGACGTCTCTACTGTTATTAAAAGCTGACACGGGTCCGTCCTGAGCGCATAGAAGAGCTTTGTTTACGTTTGTAACATGGAAGTAGAGCTGAAAGTTTACAACACTGCACATGTCCGGACAAAAAGTCCGGTGCATGTAAACACTTGTCATGATCAGATTGTGTCCATGTAAACACTACATTCGGATTATTTAATCCRAATACATTTCAATCCGATCAAAAAAATTTGTGCATATAAACAGCTACTGTGAAACAGTCATCTAAAACTTAGGCTGAAGACGGGTCATGCAACAGAACAAGTTACCAGAAACCTTACAGAATCAAAACTGTAAACGTGGGCCAACATCTTTCTATAAAAATGATTGAGACTTTTAAAGTCACTGCTGATCTCTGTTAGCTATTAGATAATGAACTGTGCTTATCTTTCTCACACAACTTTGAGTTTTAGCAAAAAATTGTATTATGCAATATGTTACTAGACTTCAAGACCTGTTTAATGTGTTAACTTTGTTCTTTATCTCTTATCTTGAAATTAATTTATCTCAAGTAAAAAAAAAAGCTTTCAGAACAACACCCACAGAATGCAACCTCATAAAACTGTGAGACAAGTGAGACTATAGTCAAAAGGACCCCACAAACCATGTCTGGTTGCAGGGTTGATACAACGGAAGTGCTTGAAGGAGGTGAAACTGTGAGGAGGGACGACACAAAGGAAGGTCTGAACTCTAAATGAACCCAGCTCCACTCTCTACCTTGTCACTCTGGTGAGTTGATGACTCACTGCTGGAGGGGGAAAAAATCCAAGGAGGGATGTGAGGACGATGTATCGGCCACAACMACACTACGTCGTCTCGAGCTCTGGAATAAAACAAAATTTAGTGCGAGAGGCAGGTAGTGGTTGTGTTAGAGGATGTTAACCACACTGACTGCTGTGACGACTGACTCAGCTGGTTGTATATCTGCTGAGGATAAGGCCTGGAGTCACCTGCTTCTTATAATAAATGTAAAGCACAGTGAAAGACTTATTAATCTGATATTGATGATTTAAGATGTCTTGTTTTAGTTTAGACTTTTGATTCAAAGAACAAATGAAATCCTTAATCTCAAATCTTTTAGTGAAAAGCTCTTAAATTTACTCCTGCTGGTTTTCAAATATAAAGAAATATAAAGATATATAT
>NW_013952542.1:999831-1001103 GCF_001266775.1 Austrofundulus limnaeus
ATATATATATAGGGTAAAACATCTGCAGATTTACTGCAATGGGTGCAGTTTTCTAATATATACTTATGTTTATTTACCAGATGTGGAATGCAATTTTCCACATATTTTTATTATAATACGTTATGTGAGGTTTAAAAAACTAACATCTACTGCTAGAGATGAATGTATTTATACTCCCTAAGTACTAATTTGCTTTTATTACAGGTAAACATTTGTTTTTCTCTTCAAAATATTTGTGATGAGTATTTTACAGCATGTTGGCACAGGTTTTTCAAATCCCATCAGAAAACCCTCTTTTTCTACATCAACTTTAGTTTGACTTCAGTCTGAGTCACATCAGGTCTTATGTTGTAGTGTTTCCTTGTTTTAGCCTGTTTTTAGTCTGTTTKGTTGCATTTGTTTTTAACAAACTTGTAAGACACTTTGGTCAACCTTGTTTTTAAATGTGCCGTGAAGACAAAACTGACTCACTGTGTAGGAACGCTGACGTAAGAAATGAATAAATAAGTTTATGTAGTATTCATTGTATTGGGCGAAACTAAAAGCACATATTAAATGACCCGGGATTTTATTGGGTCTCATCGTTTCAACACATGCTGCAGACTCGGGTTTCCTCGCTGAAAGCTTTCCAACTGTGCCACTACGCCGCCTGTCTCATTTATCTTCAGCTGCATTGTTTCCACTGCACAGAAACACTCCTTAGGCTTGGTATAACCCACATTTTTGTTGTATTACTACATCACTTTGATATAATCTCAACTGTGAATGCAAAAAATATTTTTACAAACAACTTAAATGTAAAAGAAGCTGAGTGAAACTACATAAATATTTTTGTTGAATTCCTGTCTTGAGATCTCTGAACATCAAGCAAAAGTAGATAGTGTAGCTTCTATGATAATATCAACAGAACTTTGTGGGATTTAAAAAAAAAAAAAGAAAAACTGACAATAGAGTTAACTAGGAACACTCAGAGGAAACACCTCCACCAAAACCCTAGCAGTTACCCAATGTTTCCCCTACCATTATACAGCCACACCCCCGCCCCACCCCGCCGCCAATAAGATGGCCCGCCCCTCTAAGAATTTCACGGCATGTGGTCATTTTTATTGAAATAAGGCCAGATCAAGTCGAGAGCTATTTTTTGCGTCCCTCCATATCCACCTCTCACCAGACTAGGGGAAAAAGATGGCGCAGAGCGAGGCTGAGTGCTGTGTGTGGTCCTCACAAAGAGAGGAAGACGTGTGAGATTAGACGCGCAGCTCTGCTTTTAAT
>NW_013952542.1:1001132-1003010 GCF_001266775.1 Austrofundulus limnaeus
ACAGTTAGCAAGCTTGGCATGATCGTCTGTTGACCTTCAGCCTCAGGTGGGGAGAGCTGACTGCTGCGCTGCTCTCTCTCTCCCTCTGTCTGTTTCTCTCTCCCCCCACACACACCAGCAGTACGTCCTGCACAGCGGGAGGAGGGGAAAAAAAGGTAGAAACACAGCGGGGCAGCTGCAGCCCTAACGGACCGAACTTCAGTCAAACAAGACCCAACACTTTTATTCCTGATTTAAACTAGTAATCTTGTGAGCAGCTGCAGCTGTATGCTTTTATTTTTTTTCTGTCAGGCTGTCACGGAGCGCTCCTCCTCCTCTGTCCGAGGCTGGTGTGGTGTGAAGCGGACAGCTCAGCTGAGGCTGCTGGAGCTTCATGTCCTGACCCAGGGAGCCAACATGAGTCAGTCCCAGACTGAGCTGACTTGATCAAGTCTCTCTCTACCTCTGGTGAGGAGGGGGGTGAAAAATCCTCCACCTCAGACCGTTTAGAAATGTAACTATCTGCGTCGCTGTGGTCACTCTCCATGTAGCATCAACTGTGCTAATGCTAGCTGTCGCGTTCTCTCGTCCTGGCCACACCACCGCTCTCTAATAACCATAAAAAGATTGCTAAAAGTCAATATTTTTTACAGGCTGGTTGGGGATGTTTTGACCAAGCCATATTGTTACACATCCTTTCACATGTACGACGTTCAAATTTCGTGCAGCTTGCATTTTCCTTTCTCCAGTTATGACTATAATTAATCTAAAAAAATAGTTACTTCCTGCCCGACTCGACCAAGCTACTCCCCACAGCCTCCAGCGTCATACCCCACTGTCAATTCGACCAATCACATCTCTTTGGCCATCTCCACCCGCATCAAGACCTCGGCCAATGACGATTTCGGCCGTCTCCGCCCACAGGACAACACGTTCTGCAGAGACCCCTACTTGGCAATATTGGCAAAAAAGTATCCCAATTAATTATGGCATTCAGTTGCACTTGCATTTGTTATTCTGACTATTAATTGCACACAATACTATTTTTTGTCCTACCCTACGCTGGACGCACATGCAGGAAGCAGAAGCACAAGGCAAGCCAGCACCAGAGAGCAGCAGAGGGAGGTATTTAGAGGAGCGTTGTAACAACACAGCTGTTGTCACACTCTCCAGTCCTACGTAAAAAAGCTTCGTAAGCAAAGTGGGGGATAAAGTTCCACCACCTTCTTCCAAAATTTTACCTAAAAGCCTGGGGAGACATGGACCCAGAAAGCACGGAAATAGAAGATGCAACAGCTGAGGGTGATGCCCAAAAAGAAGGCGATTACCGCCACGCGATAGCACCACGGCTCCAAAAGCTTGGATGTCAATCAATTTAGGGCACTGCGCAAACTTTGCCATACCAAGCCTACACGAGCAACTCACTCCACCACCTCAGCCGCAAACATGTCCCAGAACACCTAGATGGCTCAAAACCTGCACCTTCCACATCTAAAACTGGAAGAGCCCTGGGAGGACACCCGAGCCAAGCATTCCCCTAAAACGTACCTACCAGAGGTGTAATCCTTAACACAAACAGGTATGTATGGAAATTAAATACAGTCATGCACAAATTTTGGTCATTAGGTTTAGAAACACAGTAACGGCAGCAACTGTTTTTTTCTCAATCTCTGCAGCTCTGAAAGTGATTTTGGTTGTAGACAGAAATGGATTTTCCAAAAACTCAACTTTGGCTCGAAAAAACAACTTGTTTGGTGCAGTTTCTGGGTATTTATCAGCTCGAGCAAACGAACCACAGTCCTGCCCTGCCCTTTGCCTCAAAGCCACCCAAAGGCAGTGCCTGAGCTGCAAAGAGAGAGAGAGAGAGAGAGAGAGAGAGAGAGAGAGAGAGAGAGAGAG
>NW_013952542.1:1003429-1015520 GCF_001266775.1 Austrofundulus limnaeus
AGAGAGAGAGAGAGAGAGAGAGAGAGAGAGAGAGAGAGAGAGAGAGAGAAAGAGAGGGGTGGGGGGGTGAAATAAATTCCTGGCAGGAGCAGAGAGAGAGAAGGAGAGAGAAAGATGTGACCTCTGAGCCCACACGCTGAGACGATCCTCCAAAAAAATAAACATAAAAAAACCCAAACTGAGCGCGGAGGAGGCGGCGGCGTGCTTTTGTTTTGTAAAGAGTTTGTCGGTTTGAGACAGCAGTCTGGTTTCAGAAATGATGTTGTGAAGAGGAAGAGAGACGTTCCTGCTGCTTGTTCCTCCTCAAAGCATGCCATCTTAAAAAAAAGTGTGAAGAGTAAGAGAGGTGTTGATGAAAAACTTGACCACATATGGATACTAAAAGGCATGTAAGTGTATTATTATTATTATCCATATTTWTTAATAAGTGGCAGATGATAATGCTTTTCTCCATCCGTGTGTGGACTTGTTACCTTTTAGGACCCCTAAACTAACTAGTGGGAACCAAAGAACTCCATATTCAGGTAGAGGTTTAGGTTTAGGATTATGTATATGTATATGTATATGTATATGTACAGTGGTCAGGTTTAAGATAAGGGGTCAGATTAGGCTATGAAAATGACTGGAAAAGAATGGAAGTCAACGAACGATCCTAATAAGGATAGACATACACATTTGTGTGTGTGTGTGTGTGTACACGCCCTTGTTTTTGCTACTTGGTGGGGACGATTTTTCAGGAAAATGCAGCCACGACTTCAGAGGCTGATTTTTTTTTGGGGGGGGAGGTGTTGGGTTTAGGACCAAGGTGTGAATTGAGTTTGGGTTAGTTTAAGGGTCAGGTAGGTACCTGTGAGGTTAATTTTAGGGTAAATAGCAAAATACCTCACAAACCACTGGACCAATTGTAATTAATCTTTCAGATAGTAATCACTTGGTGCATTCCAGTAGTCCTGGGAAGTGGTAATTTCCCTGTTCCCATTGGTAGATTTAAACTGGAACACCCCCTCCAGTAGTAATATTCCACTTGTAAAGTGGAAGAAATGCGACTTCCCCCAGTTTCAATTTAAGATGGTGGCTACTCGCAGCTTTAGAAAGTTAACTCTAACTTTTACTGTTAATTTTCTTTAATTTTTTTGTGCATGTTTAATCACTTGCACAAGTAGTGTGTTGTCTGTGCTATACTGTACGGATTAAAATCAATTATTTGCATAACGTCCGTAKCAGAGCTCACTTTTTATCATCGTTTATATTGTAGCAGTGTTGTAGCTAGGTTAGCGGCAGCAATATAATCGCCTGTCGGCTAACTGRAATGCAATTTCACATGGTTTGTTGGGAAATGACGTCACTACAATTTACCAGTTCCGAGAATACGATGCAAATGGAACGCACCAATTGAATGTGTATTTACAACTTATTATCTTTTAGAGTTGATCAGAATCAAGACGACTGCCACAGAAAGCCGACTTTGGAGACCACAAAAATTGTTGTAATACAGTCAGTTTTAAAAATAGTGAACTGAACTAAAATCTGGTGTGGTAGTAGCCGAGGGTCATTCCCAACCAGGCATTTAGCTAGAGGAGCGTTGGGGCATCATAAGGCTGCCCTGCTTGGCGATGCCTCAGGACATGGTGCTCAGGTTCGCCAAGAGTTGTTTTTCTTCTTCCCTACAGAAAATTCAGAAACTTCCATAAACTTTGTAAGCAGCATGGGGGWAACTAGCTTAAAATGTCAACGCCTTCTTCGAAAATCCTACCTAAAAGCCTGTTCACAACACAAACTTTGAGTATACTGGGATTTTGCATGAGATCACATTTCAGGTAACCATTTACAATAAGAAGRCCCAAACTCTGCCATGAAAGGTGGCAGGTCATATGCAACTCCATCAAAATTATTGGGCTTACCATTTTTAAACAAAACAATTGTTCTGATGCCTTTTCCCTGAACAAACCGAAAGAATTTCCTTCTAAGAGCTTGTGTAAAGCTGGACATACATTCTTAAGTAGTGCGCTCAAAATGTTGTAAACAGTAGAAAACATCAATCTGAAGCCACAAGTACAAGATGCTCAACCGCAACATAAACAACCCTCTCATCAACAACAACAAGAAAAAGCATTGTTTCCTTCACCACAATCAATAGATCTTTTTTTGCCTAAACTCATGCTTCGTTGCTTCATTGCGATTCCAAGCAGAAGCCAGAAAGCTCCTGACGTCAACAGCCACAGGAATGCCACCAGGCGGATTCTTTGGTAAAAACGTCTCTGCTGGGACTCAGTTAAACAACCAGACAATGCAAAGAAACATTTTGGAGATAACAATTTTTTTTCTTTCCTGGAATCTCGACGCCCCCTCCTCTCRCTCTCTTTCACTTCTTGCCCCTTTTTTTTTCTTTCCACACACTCTTTTCATGACACTTGATAACTCTTTCTTGCTCTTACTTTTGCAGAGGAGAATGCAGACTGCTAATCTCCTCGAAGGCTGCCATCACTTGGCCTGGGCAGACGCCAAAAAACCTTCTCCCCGAAGGCCCGGCTTGAAGAAATTGTTGGCTGAAATCTGATATTTGGCTTTAGGGAAGGCAAAAATAAAATTCTTTACTGTAAACTTATCTTGTGCTGCGAAATGACAAAAAGTTGTAGCTTTGTAGTTTTGCATGATTTCATCCAGCGTTTTTGCTGTTCAGTGCTGAGCCATTGTGCACTGAAGCTACTTTCATTAAGTAAGGAACAAAACACTCAAGTCATATTAATAGCACAGTTAGATCTATTAATAAACTAGTAATATAAAAAATTAACCAACATCGAGGCAAATAGTTTCGTCTAAATGATTTGCCCGAAGAACAGAGGATAATGTGTTTTTGTTGTTGTTGCCAACAGCTTGGAGCTATAATAACATTAAAATGTGGAGGTTTCAGTAAGCTGGCTTTTAGCACRCCTCTCCCATCTTATCTAATACAGCAACGGTGACTCGTTTCACAACTTTGGGAGGTGCTGCCAGTCGGGGTGTTCCCAACGCAGGAGATCCTGTGTATATTTAGAGCCCTTCTCTCTGAAGATCTGAATCAGTCCAACACACCTTTCTGTCGGTCTCCACGAAGACACTCCAGAGTCATCAGAAGAACCCTGGCTGACAATTGTCATTTTGTCTGTCACGATATCCACTCTATAGTGATCATGTTTCTTTGTATTATTTATTTATTTTTCTTCTGTACCTGTTTGGACACAGAAACACTTGTGCATACTTTGTGCCAATTAAATGTAATTTACAGATTAAAACGTCCAAACGTTCATCTCAATCAGAACATTACAGCTATGACTTTTAGTTTATGTAACTATCACGTTTTAAAAAAATGTAACTTTATTTACAATAAGTATTCCCATTAAAATACAGAGAAATTACTTCCTTCAAATAATGTATTATTTTAAAGTTATTTCATCATATTTGATATATTTTTGTCTTCGTATGCTACTTCTAGCTTTCAGCTAACCTGCTTTTTGCTTATAGCAAGAGTTTTATTACTTTTAGCAAGCGTTTGGCTAATTTTAGTTACCATTTTGATATTTCTGCTAAAGGCCCTGTCACACTAGACAACATATGCCAACTTATGAACATTTTAATGACATCGACATTGAAGATGGAATTTAAAAAAACCAGCAAGCTTCTTTTCAGCATGTACATMATGTATTTGAACAAATCKCTCAAATACAGAACTTTACAACAATTTAGACATAAAAATGTTTCATAAGTTGTCTAGTGTTTCAGGGCCTTTAGAGCTTCAGTGTACCATAATATCAGTTTTTCAAAGGTCTGCGTTTTATAACTTTTAGCTAGTGTTTCACTCTTTTAAAAGTAGCATTTAGCTACTTTTACTTCTTGTTTTATTATTTTTAGCTATTAGATGCCTTTTCATACTTTGGTGTTTTATTTCTACCTTCTTACAAGTGTTTTGCTACATTTAGTAATGTTTTGACACGTTTAGCTAGCATTGTTACTGTCTTGTGTATTGTTTTATTTCAGCTAGCATCTGGCTAATTTTAGTAAGCATTTGCCACTTAAGCTAACATTTTGTTAAAAGCTGTGCAGTGTACCACAATATCACAAAGTATATAYATTAGTTTTACAAGGTTCAGCATTTAGTGACTTTTAGTTTTCACTTCCTTTACCTTTAATTTAGCATTTTGCTACTTTTACCTTTTAGCTATTATTTTACTACATGTGGGTAACTTTTGACATTTTTGCTCTGTTACCTTCTAGCAGGCATTTTGCTACATTTAGTAAAGATTTGACAGTTTTAGCAGGCACTTTGAAACTGTTTTGCTTCTTTAGCTATACCTAGCATCTGTCTGATTATAGTAAGCATTTTTGCCACTTGGGCTAACACTTTGTTGAGAGCTGCAACATGTATCGAAATATCAGAAAGCACAACATCCGTTTTGCAAAGGTCAACATCTTGACTTTTAGTTAACATTTCAATTACTTTATCATTTAACTTAGCATTTTGCTACTTTTACCTTTTAGCTATTGTTTTAATACTTTTAGCTTTTAGATATAATTTACTACTTTAGCTAATGTTTTGCTACTTTCACTTTTTAATAACCACTTAGATACATTTAGTACATTTTATGCCACTTTCAGCTAGAACGATGTCACTGTTTTGCTAATTAGAGCTGTGTTTTATTACTTTTAGCTAATATATTGATAATTTCAGTAGTATTTTGCCATTTAAGCTAACATTTTACTGCACAATTTACCGCAAT
Source organism: Austrofundulus limnaeus (assembly GCF_001266775.1). Lineage (NCBI taxonomy): Eukaryota > Metazoa > Chordata > Actinopteri > Cyprinodontiformes > Rivulidae > Austrofundulus > Austrofundulus limnaeus. The sequence continues at coordinate 1,008,184 of NW_013952542.1, forward strand.
GTCAGTTTTTATGCCTTTACCTTTAACATGGCATTTAGCTTTTTTTACCTTTTAGTATTGTTTCATTACTTTTAGATGTTTTTTGATAATTTAGCTAATGTTTAGATGCTTTAACATTTCAAGAAGCATTTTGCTACATTTAGAAAGTATTTAGCCAATTTTATCAAGCATTTAGCAACTTTTAGCTAGCGTTTTACGTGTTAAATGCTAATATCCTGTTTCTTTAAATCTAAAAAGTGTTTTAGCTCCTTCAGCAATTTTTGTTTAGTTTATGAATTACCTTAAAATTTGGGAAGTGTAAAATAGTGTTTCCCRTTTAAAAAGAACCCAATTACTCACATCCTTCTCTTTTAGAGACAGAAAACTGACAGAGTGAAATTTTTCCTCTTGATGCCAGCTGATCCAAACGTAGGAAGTAGGTAAGAGAAGAGATTGCTCACTGCAGCAGAGTGAAAGCAAACAGGAGTCAGACGGACCGGAGGAGGAGGGATCAGCTCGTGTTTTGTGAATGAAACATCATGAATGTAGAGTGACAGCGGGGGTAAAAACTGCTGAGACAGTAGAAACCACTGTTCCCTTGGCAAAGCTGTGATCGCTGCAAACAGCAAAAGGAGCAGGGGGGGACGAGACGAGAGACAAATTCTGGGATGCAGTGGGGAGGGACTGAGAGGAAATTCTTTGGAAAGCAGGAATTAAACGTCAGAAAGGCAAAGAGTACATCCAGAAAAGCAAGCATTGGTGAGAAGATAGAGTTCGTTCCTACATCTGTTTCTGTCCAAGCTTGGCCGAGAGGTGAAACCGATGACAGCTACACCGAGGGCTGAACAACACGGCTAAACTCCTAATTTCAGTTGATAAATATAAGTCTGATGTTGATATGAATAATAAAAATATCAGAAAAACTGCCAAGAACACCAGTATTTACTGTACTGTACCTACAAAACTGTCATTTAAGACTAATCAGCACAAAAAGTGAGATCTCAAATTTACTTATGACTAGTCATAATTTATTTGTTGATATTTATATGTTTCAGGTAGTTAGTAATTTATTGCAGATATCCTAAATTACAGCCTCCATACAATTTAATAGTAAAACTGACATCATTTATACTAGTAAGAAAAATTAAATATGGGCATGTGTATAAATATAAATATCTTAACTAATATGTCTAGTCATAAACTAATTCCAGATATTTGGAATGTAAGTGGGGCGAAGCTGATTTTCAGTCACAAAGGCCTGCCGTACATATCTGCATTTGCCGTTTCGGTTTCACTTTACTCGACACAGCTGCTGAYGGGGAGATGATGATGTTTTAGAAAGAGAGCTTAAACCTTTAGGGCGCTTCATTTTCATACACTCAAAATGTTCTGTCGAGTGGAACTTTATCAGACGGTGGAACAGATGTGATGTGTTTCTGCTGCGAGTCGGCACATTTTACAGCGAACTAATAGATGAAGTTTATCTGACCTTTGACACCTGAACCACGTCTACCACTGAAGTATGGTAGTCTTTTCTTCTGCTTCTTTTTCCAACTTTGGACGCTTGTTTACCTAGTTGTTGAGCTCATTTTGGTGCAGATATCCACTGTGTTGTAGGTAGCGTTGTTAGCATGGTGTACACACAGTGGTAGCGTAGCACTGTCTGAGCACTTCCTTTCAGCCTGTGGTGTACATCATCACGCACTGATGAAGCATATATTAGGGATGCACGATATACCGGGATTGATATCGGTATCGGCCGATATTGGTCATTTTTTAGAATATTGGTATCAGTCCGATATGTAAAACTGGGCCAATATTAACGTCAGATATTGATTTCCCACTTTTTAACTTTGTGTTTCTGTTTTGGGAGGGGAGATGGTTATTTGATCGGTATCTGTTTGATCATTAAGGCTGCCACAAATTATTATTTTTATAGTCCACTAATCATGATTATTTTTTTCGATTTGTCGACTAATCAGATCATACATTAATTGAATATAAAACATACAGCTTATCGCGCCAGAATGCAGCTGCTATTATATAACCATCGTTAGATTTTAGCCATATGCTAACTAGAAATAACTGCTGTGGAAGTTCTGCCTGCACAGGTTTCTCTTTCATTTTTCTTAAAACGATCCCACAATTTTGAGCTCTGTTGCCAGGTAGCCATGATACTAGAGCCTGTCTGTATAATGTCTTGTGACGTCCACGGCCTACCCCGGGTACCACTACTGTGCATGTGTGTCAAGGACAGAAAGGCAGATGTGGCAGTAGAAGGTGTCAAAGCAGTTTGGAGAGAAAAACAAAGTAAAAAAACACAAAAAAATGACTAATTGACTATTAAATTAGTCGTCAACTATTTTAATGGTCGATTAATTAGTTATTGACTAGTCGACTAATCATGGCAACCCTTTTGATCATGATAGTGATATTGATGCTGCGTAACCAGGAATAACTGAAGTAGGGCCATGTCAGCAGTGTGGTTGTTTATTTACCGTATCAAAAAAAGACCCAAGTGTGTTTGTGCATATATGTATAATATATATTGTGTGTTTGTGTAATATCTGTAAATAATCGGTTATCGGCCATAACAGCAATAATTATTTCAGATATCGATATCGACTAGTGCTGGGCAGTATACCGTTTTGTACCGAATACCGGTTTTTATTTTTGTTATGATATGAATTTTCTGAATACCGGACATAACTGTTTAAATAGCCTGAACACGTGCGGAACGTTTCGTCGCGGCCGCCAATGAGCTGTTTCCCGGGGAACAGTTTTCCTCCCAGCACCGCTATGTGCGTTAGCATGCTAATGTTATTGTTGAACAGCTTCAGAGGCAGGTGGTGATTTCGCTGCTTATATTGACTGACTTTAAAAAAAACGTCCCGTTTTCACCATCGCTGAATGTAGTAAACACCTCTTCAGTGATGTGCACAGTTAGATTTAATGTGCGACGTTAATATGGAGACGTTATGCTGATGGAGACTTAACGTGGTTCTATTGTGAAAAGCCCGGGGAAAGTAGTTTGTAATGGAATTGGAATTGACTGGTGTGCAAGGTGAGTTGTGCTGATAATCTTTATTAAATAACATAAAACAATAGACCTGATAATAAACTTTTCGTAACCCTCCTCCTTCACGACTGGACCAAAATGCGTGACTACTGTCTCCAACCAGGAGGAGAAAAGACACATAGAGGGAAACAGCGACACAGACAGAGGTACAGTAAAAGAAAAAAAGTTAATAAGCAGGGTTTGTACATTTTATTTTCAGCTGACCTGTGATGAAAAGAAAAATACCGTCAAATACCATCAAACCGGTGTAAATGTTGAAAATAATCTGATATACATTTTTGGCCATACCGCCTAGCTCTAATATCGACTGAAATTTTCATATCGGTGCATCCCTAGCACATATCCATCCTTTTTTTAAGTCATATCACTTTCATTGAAACGTTATCTATTGTGATACTTATTGATATTGAATTATTATCCAGCACTAGCTACACCTTCTATCAAACATGACATGTTGCCATTTTGTACAAAAATCCAACTTTATCAATGAAAGATAGGGATGTCCTGATCCAGATTTTTTGGCTCCTGATACAGTCCAATTTTTTTAATGATTAGTCTTCTGATACCGATCCAATAGCTTTATTTCTTTATTTCTTTCCAAGTGACAAGGTTGGTAGTATTAAGGCGAGCCCTGCTGTTTCCACCACGAGAAACATCCAGTTTGCAGATTTTACAAGATGCAGTTTCAGCATCATTGTTTTCCATTGAAAAGTGTTCCCACACTGTGGACATGGTTGTATACTTGTGTGCGTCTTGACTTCTTAACGGCAGYTGTAAAGCATGATGATGCTGAAAACTGTCGTGAAAACTGGATCGGCCCGATCACATGACTAAATCTGATTCTACCCGATTTTCAAAAAATAGCCATTTCTGCCACCGATACGATAATGAGTATCTGATCGGGACATCTCAAATTTAAGACCCAACATTCTACGTAGTGTTTCAACAACTTTTCCAAAACAGAGAAGCCTCTTTGCTGCTAAATAAACAGCAGGAAAGTAAAAGTACAGGTACATGCTGTACTGCGTCAGTATACTGAGCTTTGTGCACACTTGATCAGGTGGCTGAGGACCAAGAATAAGGAGTGCCAAGTTGGCAGAGATCCAAGCCAAATTACACAAAAATGTGCATTTCAGTTCCCGTCGGTTGTCTCCTGTGGACGCCCCACCCCCCACCCGTGGAAACAGACAAGAATGGACACAATCAAAAAAAAAAAAATTATAATACAACGAGTCAACTCCAACAACAAAAAACTAACAACAACAACAACATCTGAAACCTGAATCCAACTTCATGAGTCATTTAAAACAACAAATATGTAACAATGAGCTACTGTACACGTAGCTTCATCTGTGATTTCTTTCCTGGTGGTGTTCAGACTCAGAACGGCACACACCAAAGCAGCTTTGGAGCCTTCGAGAGCCACAGTTTTGTGTGTGTGTGTGTGTGTGTGTATGTGGCTGGAGTGGGGGTGTGTAGGAGGAGGGGGTCTCGGCTTGTCTTTTAACCCTCATCTGAGCCTTTGCCACCATAAAGGTCAGTGCTTCGACATCTGCTGCACTCTCTGAAGCCTTCCTTTTATAAAAAGGATGGATGGAAGAGGAGAGCACCCCAGGGAGCGGATGCACGTGCGCACATGCACGCACACACACACACACACACACACAACTTTTTATGTGTACAGTCCACAAACTCTCATTCGATGAGATCAAAACAACCCAGAAGCCTAAACCACACGCTCATGGTGGCAGATACAGGAACACCAGTTTTATTTTAAAAAAAAAACAGCTCAGTGGTTTATTTTCACCAGAGATGAGAAGATTGGCTTCTGGCCTGAAARATGGTTTTTTGTTTGTTTTTGTGGCAGGAGGAAAAAAAGAGGCACAGCTAAATGGAACAGGAACCCCCACCTCCACCCCACCCCCCGGGGGGCACGGCAAATGTGTGCTTTTATCATCTCAGGTGAACAGTGCGGCTCTTTCAGCGGAACAGTCCAGGTTCTCTGGACGCAGAGGAGGAGGACACAGAGTCAACGTTTTCACTTTCGACTCTCCGACACACAGGAGGCAGGGATTTGTGGCAGTTTGCTGCAGCCTGGAACGTTCAGACGGTGCTGACGGCGAGGAAATGACTTGCAGTGATTTTAAACGGAGGGGGGAAGGCACCTATTAAAAAAATGTATTTATTCACACGTGCTGAATTCTTGAACTTTTTGTCTGGTTTTCATTTTAAGCAAAACGGGAATCTTTTAAGGCTGTGGGGTCTCAAAATCTGGTTACTGCAAAAACAAATAAACARAATTTAACAAATGAACTCCTTAATGTTAGGTACTAAAAAAAACAGCTCATCTAATCTACATAAAATAAGCTTGGAAGAGTTTACTCCAGTGGTTTTTCTGATTTACTAATACGCATTTCTGAAATGTGGGTATGCACTCAATATAAACAAAATCGAAATCTGCAGAAAATGTGACTGACCTACATTAGTCTGTGTAGGTAAACAAATGGGATAAGCTTAAAATTAAGAAGATATTTAAGTTTAAATGTAAGAGGTAAAAAAAAAATAAGATAACCAAACAACTCTTACACGAGCGTTGCCACTGTTAACCTATTTTCAGTCACTTTAGCTGTCCCTGTAGGTAAACAAATGCTCATGGTATCCTGTAGAGCTGCATGATATGTTGTTTGTGCATCGTCAACATAATGTACGTGTGTGCAATCATCACATTATCCAGGGACTACGCCGTAAGTCAGTGCAATAAACGATTGCGTGCTATGGCTTTTATTTTGACGGGGTTGCTTCAGCCAGTGGAAACGAGAGGCTTTGTGTCAAAACTATGCTCCAACAATAAACCAATGGAGGTAAAAGCGAAYAATTCCAAAACCAAAAAATGAAATTGGACCATATAAATTATACATTTGGTTAAAAGCAAACCGTAAAGGAAATCGTTTGTTAAAAATATAATTTACTGTTAAACACAAAATGTTGTTGTATTTGTTAAAATGTGGATTTATTTGTTTTTCAAATTTGACAATGAAATGACTTTAAAACATAGCATCAGCTTCAGGTTTGATCAYAAAGCACTAGTGRTGTAACGATACATCAATCTATATCGATATATTGATTTGAATGGTTCATGATTCAGTTATATCGAGGCAAAAAGAAAATATTTATCTATATTGTCATCATATGCTCGATGGGAGTCGATRTCATATGACTGTGTTAGATGGGCATMTGWTATCGCATTATATCTCGATCGCAGACATGTGAATTGAATTTAATCGAAATCATATCATGACAGAGTTTGTGATAAAGAAATATCGACTTGTCATCCAAACATATCGATGTAATATCGTATCGTGATAAAGCTGGTGATTTACACCCCTATAAAGCACCATTTTTGTAAAAGGAAAACCTATTTCTTTACTCTCACATAAATGTACATGAAAAATATACAGTAGGAATATACAGTATTTTACTACTAAACGCTAAATGTTTTGTTAAACTAAAACAGATATCACTGTATATTCAAAACTGTGTTCATTTTAACTAAATTGTGGGTATTTTACTGTTTAATTGTTGAAATGTTATTATTCCAGCATAATAAGACACTTAAAGTGGAATAACATGGTTAGTTTAGAAAACGTGGAACTCCAAAAAATAACATTTTGAAGAAAATAAATCTATTTCATCGACTTTTTTCAATAGTCAGATTTGCAGACTTAATTAATCATTGTCATTAAGCAAACTAAAACACCCAAATAGTGACTCTCAGCCCTGATTCAATGGCATTGAAGAAAGCTGTAACAACCCTGTGGTTATGGAGCCCCTCCCTGGGTAAAAAAAAAACCCAACAACATTCACACAGAGAGAGGCTTCCTCCAACAGTTGCTGCAGAAAAAAAAAAAGGAAAACAAATCTGCCACAAGTTAAAAAAAGGGACCCTTATGACACCTTAATTTTCTGTTAAACCTCTTTCATCCTTATTGCACAACCACACCGCTTGGTTTTTCCCACACTGGACCTCCGCCCCACCCAGTTTCAGGAAAACACACGAGAAATCTGGAGATATCATCTGGACAGGTGGCCAGCCACCCAGACCTGACCCTGCTGCCCTCTGGCTTGACCCCCACTTCTCCCTCTCTCTTTGCAGCCCCCCCCAACTGAATTTGGTTCAGGTCTGCTGGAAAGTCCCCAAATGAACATGCATGCACAGCAACCCCCACCCCTCACCCCCTTGCACACACACACACACACACACACACACACACACACACAC